>NC_043002.1:113584089-113586020 GCF_006345805.1 Octopus sinensis | reverse complement strand
ACTGGACATGTATAGGAGTAGGAGTGGTTGTGTGGTAAGTTATTTGCTTATGAACCACATGGTTCCGAGTTCAATCCCAACTGCGTGGCACCTTGGGCAAGTGTCTTCTACTAGAGCCTCAGGGCGACCAAAGCCTTGTGAGTGGATTTGGTAGATGGAAACTGAAAGAAGCCTGTCATATATATAAATTTATATATATATATATATATATATATAATATATATATATATATATATATATATAATATGGTAAACGGTAAGATAACAAAAGAAAGAAGAAAGAGACCTCAATATTATGTAAATAGAGGAAATTATCTATACAATAATATGTTACATTACGGTAGTCAAGATAAAACTCTGAGTTTCAGATGCCGAAGTGGAAATCCACAACACCATCTCTTCGGTTATCTGGCTATTTAATAGCCTGATAACCGAAGAGATGGTGTTGTGGATTTCCACTTAACCGAAGAGAGGTGGTTTGTGGATTTCCACTTCGGCATCTGAAACTCAGAGTTTATCTTGACTACCGAGTAATGTAAAATATTATTGTATATATATATATATATATATATATATATATATATATATATATAATATGTATGTGTGTGTGTATATGTTTGTGTGTCGTGTCTGCCCCCCCAACATGGTTTGACAACCGATGCTGGTGTGTGTAGGTTGCCGTAACTTAGCGGTTCGGCAAAAGAGACAGATAGAATAAGTACTAGGCTTACAAAGAATAAGTTCTGGAGTCGATTTGCTCGACTAAAGGCAGTGCTCCAGCATGGCCGCAGTCAAATGACTGAAACAAGTAAAAGAGTATGTAGCATATGAAGGGTTATTTCGGAAGCACCAAAGAATAATTGAGGTTGTAGCCGAGAAGGAAAAAACCTCCCCACTCAAGACGGTCTTCTGGCATACTCTGTAACCCAGGTTTAGGTGGGGACAGAGAATCAGTGTCACAAAGACAGGTGTTTAAACACGACTGCAGGTATCCTTTGAAGAACTGTGCGGTGGTGGTGGTGGTGGTGGTGGGAAAATTACATTAATCCAAATTAAGGATCAAGTATGGATAAGCTACTCGTCCCTCGCTGTCTATAGCAACGAGAAAGGGGACTACTGGTCTGCGTGTGATCCTTGAGTAATGTATCGCATGCTAGCCAATCGACAGGATAGGCTGTTATCTGATGACGAAGTAAGAGATGGAGGGCAGAGGATGGGAGCTTAACCAAAGTCCCACGAAGATCATAAAAAGAAAAACATTCATGTTTTTGGTCATGCAAATATATATTTCTTTACTACCCACAAGGGGCTAAACATAGAGAGGACAAACAAGGACAGACAAACGGATTAAGTCGATTATATCGACCCCAGTGCGTAACTGGTACTTTATTTATCGACCCCGAAAGGATGAAAGGCAAAGTCGATCTCGGCGGAATTTGGACTCAGAACGTAACGGCAGACGAAATACGGCCACGCATTTCGCCCGGCGTGCTAACGATTCTGCCAGCTCGCCGCCTTATATATATAATGGTGTGCAGAAATCCAAGTACGAATGAGTTTTGTGATTGTAGTTGTTGAGGCGGGTGTAAAAAAAGAAAAACAAAACCCCCTAAAACTGACGTACGATAATTCAGAAAGGGAAACTAGGAGATAGATCCTTTTGTTTTTGAGTTAAAAGAATCGAAAAAAGTGGGAACGAGATGAAAGCTGAAATGTTGGCCGAGTGAACAAACGGTATGCTTTATCCGCTTCTCTGAGCTTTCGAAAACACTCCGATTAGCTCGTTGTTGTCAAGACAGAACCTAGTTGTGAACGGAGGTTTGAAAGAAGAGCTGTTAATAGCGGGGATGAGAAATTTTTTGCTATAAAAGCAGAATAAGTAGATAGAGTTTTGTTCTCTCAGCTACGCATTCTCGTC
The DNA here is from genome assembly GCF_006345805.1 of Octopus sinensis. Classification (NCBI taxonomy): domain Eukaryota; kingdom Metazoa; phylum Mollusca; class Cephalopoda; order Octopoda; family Octopodidae; genus Octopus; species Octopus sinensis. The sequence goes on along the minus strand of NC_043002.1, from coordinate 113,584,103 downwards.
AAGGTACACAGGTA
>NC_043002.1:113551589-113576589 GCF_006345805.1 Octopus sinensis | reverse complement strand
TGTATGTATGTATGTATGTATGTATGTATGTGCAGACTTGTTTGTTTTATGTATGTATTCTCATGCATATAGTTACATATCTAGACATGCTCATATATATCTAACTGATAAACTTCTGGAAAGTTTTACAGACTTTACAGTTACAGTGATGGATTGGAACTGTAGTCTTCGAATTAACTCTCTCCTTTCTGGTTTTGAGAAGCCTAATTTCTCAAGATTGGTACTTAGGCAGCATGTTACATATCCCAGGGCCCCAATAATTACGGGTATAAACCTGAACTTGTAATCAGGATAGAGTAACTGCAGATTTTTCAATAGTTCAGCATAGGTCTCTTTTTTCACAGATCTTCGGCTTTATGTTAATATCCGCTGGGCAGCTAATTTCTACAACTGTTCACAGTTTCTCTTCTCTATCCCAAATCATTATATCAGGGCTATTGTGCTTACATTTTATTGAGGTATTCATTGGTACATTCCGCCAGTATTCTTTTCATTACGAGTGGCTATGGTTTCTACCATATTGTGGGTTCCTATTCTTGGTCCTCGGGATTATCCTTCCGATGGATTTCATTATAAAGTGTCCTAGCTACAACGTCATATCTCATCGGTAGATAATACCATGATCACATTTTCGTAAAACTGCTTATGATGTGGGTGATATCTTCAGTGTCAACTCCACAAAGTCTGCATCGATTGTTACATTTTACAGTTTTTCCTGCATCTCTATCCTTTTTGTGCATCAGGTACTTGGTTGATATTTCCTGTTCCTGGATTGCAAACGCATACCCTTCAAAGTAATCCGGCTATTCGTCCATGATAAACTGCCTTGATGATCGATGTTACTATCATCACAGAGCTTTCTACTAACATATCCATGCATTTTCTTCTCCTCATACAGGCTCATCCTTTCATCTGATGATACGTTGCGGTAGAGTCGTGCGACTTCTTTGGGCATGTATTCTAGGTTATCAGACAAAGACTGTTGCTCAAGTCTTCGAAGTCTTATGATGTTATCAGCCTCATGTATGCAAACTTGGTCAAGGGCTGCACTTCGAGTTCAAACACTACGAACACTTTGTGGGCCACTGTTTTACTGAATGCAGAGAGTTCTGAGGTCCAAATTTTCTTTATACGGCTGTAATATTCTTCAGTGACACGTGTTTTGTTACAGGTGTCATTGTAAGATATATTTCCATCCACCCCTCGATATTTGTAACATTCCTCGTCAGATACAGGGGAAACAGTCAAATCAACGATGGAGATGTTACTTGTATGATTTATTGACTTCCCCCTTTTCACAACCATATAACAACATTTATCCTGACCAAACTCCAACCTACATCCTTTGAGAATGTTATAACTAGGTCAAGGCTCTTTTTCATCTCATGCATATTCTTTGCATAAAGTTTTAAGTTTTAAGTTATGCACAAAGAAACAGTGTGTAATTTTGGTATCTCTGTTTCATTGTGAACCAGGGAGATACCCTTCAGGCTTCCTTAACATGAATAAGAAGGGGTTTAACAAAAAGTATAAACAACATCACAGAGAGGCTGTCTCCTTGGAATATGCCTTTGCCATATTGTATTTTATCGGTGATAATACAGTCACTCTTCTGTGTTTAATTTCGAGATGGTGGCCCACGATGAAGTCAGGTCAGCTATGGCTTTGACTATTGTCATTGGGACTTTAACAAGTTGAAGGGCTTCTAGCATCCACGAGTGGGAACAGTCAAAAGCTTTCTTGTAATCTAGCCACATTAAAACTAGGTTCCTCCTATGCTCCCGCACCTCTGACATCACAGTTCTGTTGATTAGCAATTGCTCGGCACATCCTCAGACTCCCTTCTTCCCATCTGCTTGTTCTGCTGTGATAATGTTATTGGTTTCACAATGGTCTTGGAGGAAGAACTTTAAACATGTTGTATATAGGCGCAGGAGTGGCTGTGTGGTAAGTAGCTTGCTTACCAACCACACAGTTCCGGGTTCAGTCCCACTGCGTGGCACCTTGGGCAAGTGTCTTCTACTATAGCCTCGGGCCGACCAAAGCCTTGTGAGTGGATTTGGTAGATGGAAACTGAAAGAAGCCCGCCGTATATATATATATGCATATATATATATGTGTGTATGTGTGTTTGTGTATCTGTGTTTGTCTCCCCAACATCGCTTGACAACCGATGCTGGTGTGTTTACGTTCCCGTTACTTACCGGTTCGGCAAAAGAGACCGATAGGATAAGTACTAGGCTTACAAAGAATAAGTCCTGGGGTCGATGTGCTCGATTAAAAAGGCAGTGCTCCAGCATGGCCGCAGTCAAATGATTGAAACAAGTAAAAGATAAAAGAGATAAAAGAGAATATCTTATACATTAAGTTGTGGCATGCAATTGGCTGGTAGTGCTTTTGCCATTTGGGTGGTTCTGCATTTGGGGATCAATTTTCTCTCTGCCAGAGCTCGCCAGTGTGGTATGCCACTGTTCCTAATGGTACAGATTGGTGAGGTATGGTCGGTAGAATATTAGCACCAATATCCAACAATTAATTCTCTTCCAATATTTTATGTCTTGGATGTAACGCAATAACTTGTTCGGATTTTTTCCAGCCACAATTTGTTTATATTTTGTTTCTTTGTTTCTTATAAACGATGATAACTTCGTCGCTACACTGAAGAGATTCAGCTAAGACCGAAATCCGTATGTGGGATTAGTATTTTGTTTTTTACTTGATTCAGTCATTAGACTGCGGCCATGCTGGGGCACAGCATTGAAGAAATTTTTAGTCGAATAATCGACCCCAGTGCTTAATTTGTTTTAAAGCCTGGCATTTATTCTATCATTTTCCTTTTATCTGGACTGCTAAGTTACGAGGACATAAAGACATGGTTATCAAAAGGTGGTGGGAGACAAACACAGACTGAAAGGCACGCGCGCGCGCACCCACATACGCACGCATACACGCACACACACCCACACACGACGAGCTTCTTTCAGGTTCCGTCAACGAAATCCACTCACAAAGCTTTAGTCGTCCCGAGGATACAGTACATGACACTTGGCTAAGGTGCCACGCTGGAGGACTGAACTCGGAACAACGTGGTTAAGAAGCAAACTTCATATCACACAGCCACGCCTTTAATATCATTTTTATTATGAAATAGATAGATTAAATACGATTCTATAGTTGAAATCGAATTATTATTTTTATGAAATAAGTAAATATTAAATTTCTCTACCTCTCACAAACATAAAATAGATGGACAACCTACATATTCTTGTGTAACTTTGATAAGTTTAAAAGGTTTCGACCAGTATAGGCCCAGGCCATGTCTAACTCAATAGCACCATCTGGTGAAGTCTTTTATATATATATGGGGCACTATAGCCCAAACTAACAAAGAGTTATTATTGTTGGAGACATATCCGGGTGTAGGACATTGGTATGGAATTTTTTGAAGAAATTTGTCCAGTGAACATTTGAATTTTATGGGATCCATTTCCGTATTGACGTGTTTCGGTATGGTATTAAAGGGAGCTGGACTAATTGAGGCAAAGTAATTGTGACGTAATGTTGCTATGTGTATAGAGTTCGATTTTCGTAGTGGGAGCCAAGTCTTGGATGGATTTTAAAATTGATGCCAACATCATTTGTGCAATATTGATGGAATATTTTCCCCATCACACAAATGATGTACCGCTCCCGGCGGCGTTGGAGAGAGTAGAGATTGAGCTTTTTTAATCGACCCCAATAATCAATGCCTCTCATTACAATTACTCCAAGATCTCTGGTGTTGTTGTATGGCACTAGTGTTGTTGAATCATCCGAGGGAAGAGCATATGGTAATTTCAGAATTTCCTCTTCTCCATAGTGGATCAAATCAAACTTAGAAAGCGATTTCAGATGCAGAAAGAAATGTAGTGGTGCTTGGAGCCATAGTTGGTAGTGATAAGCGTAACTGCGAAGATGGTGGTTAATGATGATGTTGTTGCAGTAGATGAGGATGATGATGATGATGATGATGGCGGTAGCAAACATGTCAGCCAAATTTCTAATTCCGATTGCGTCTTCTCTTACATAACAGAAACATGTACACGTATCCATATATAGATCCATAGACACGTGTGTTTATAGTCATACGTAACGCTAGTACTTACTTTTAAGTAATCCTAGTCATTTTAGGTATCCAAATATTACAGATTTAAACTTGAATTCATTTTCATATTTATCCAGATTTGTTAAGAATAGGTGCAAGAGTGGCTGCGTAGTAAGTCGTTTGCTTCAAAACCACGTGGTTCCGGGTTCATTCCAGCTATGTGACACTTTAAACAAGAGTCTTCTACTATGGCCCTGGAGCGACCAAATCCTTGTGAGGAGATTGATTAGGTGGAAACTGAAGAAAGTCCGTCGTATATATATATATATATATATATATTATATATATATATATATATATATATATATATATTGCTTGTTTCAGTCATTAGACTGCGGCCAGATTGAATCGATCCGAGTACTTTTTAAAGCCTGGTACTTATTCTATCGATCTCTTTTGCCGAACCGTTATTTTACGGGGATGTAAACACACCAACACCGGTTGTCAAAGGTGGTGGTGGACAACACACACGCACGCACTAGCAAACATCCTTTGATAGTTTATAAATCCTCTTAAAATCCAATAAAGTAGTTATTGTGGTCATTATACTCTACTGATCGACTGATGGGATTCCTGAAAAGCGTCTTTCCCTCTAAAGGTAACAACCGTCATATATGTAAACGCGCATTACAAAGAAAGTCGACAATTTCGTCTTGCACATATAAAATAGACTTGCATGTATAAAAATGATCGCGAAAGAATAAATTATAATTCTTCAGAATACTTTGTCTTAGCAATTCAGAGTTGGATAATTAATATTTTGCGGCAATAAAATGAAGTGTATAAAGTCAAAGAATTGAATTACCAGTTAAAGGGTCGTGAGTTCATAGCTTTTGCAGGTATTTCATTATCGTTGTACTGAATACTTAATTTTAAATACCTCAGCGAACCTATGGCGAATTGACAACGAAACCTTTGTTAAATATAAACCCCTCACAGATAGACATCTTTTCGAGTAAGCGTTTTTCTTTCCTAATATACTTAGCTTCATATATGCAAGAATTAATCACTGGTCTTGTTAGTCTCTGCGGTTGAATAAAATTGTGTTATTTAGAATTGCTACGTGTCTAAATATCCTAAACTGGGTCGGTTATTTATTGCATTTTCCAAGCAGAAACATCAAGTTTAAAATATACTTTCTTTCGCTTAACACTCCAACTTAAATCTGAAAACATTCTTTCATTATTCAATTCTCAAATTTCAGTCCCATAGGAGTACACCACCCACCCCAACACAGTTCGTCTACGTCTTAACTTTCAAGATAATTATAGTCGATGCTAGTTCTTTTTTTTAAAAAGTATAATTGTTTTATTTTCATTGTCTCCCTCTCCCCACTCTCCCAGTTCTGCAGTTTACGTATGTGTTTGCCCAACCCTTCTCTTTCACACCAGCTTGACACTTCGAGTAAGTAAACTACTGTTCAGTTTTCGACTTGAAGTCTGGATTATTGTATTGTATTACATAGCATTACGGTTTAATATATGGGAGGGAGGTATTAAAATTATTGCAGCGTAATTTTAAGGAGTTGAAGGGGGACAATCGCATCACCCTCGCTCTCCTAACAGCATTAAATTCCCTTAAAATCCATCATAGTAGTTAATGGTCTAGTCTCGCTGTTATTCTATATTTTGGCAACGTCAGCCGTTTATAATTATAGTCTTGTCACATAGCCACAACCCTTACAATACTGTTGCTGACACCATCACTGCTACTGCAATACTAAAGCACAAATAAGACCACTTACCACCACAATACGGTCAGTATCACCATTACATTTCCATTGATATCCGCATTACTACCACCACCGCCACTACCACTGATTATAATTACTTCCACGTGGATCATCATGGTTAAAACGTGCTCCTACACTTCTACTTTGTTTCTAACCACCCCAATAAAGATTACAGAGACCCTTAACACCAAGAGACGGATATAATGGGAACATGGGTAGGTTTTTCAGAATGATAAACAGTTAAGTTTCACTGTTAAACTATTACTACAGAACTGGGTTGCGTTGATGGATATCAAAATATCACATAACGCGTTAACTACAACAACAACAACAGCTGCAACAAAAGCAGCAGCAGCAGCAGCAGCAACAAGAGCAGCAGCAGCAACAAGAGCAGCAGCAGCAACAAGAGCAGCAGCAGCAACAAGAGCAGCAGCACCAAAAGCGTCGGTAGCAGCAGCAGCAGCAACAGCAGTAACAACATTATCAGCAGTAGTAACCATTATAAATAACGAAGACGTCATCCTTTGCTATCCAAAAATGAACCAAAAAGAAACCCCCAAAACATTAGCAAATAAAACCACACACACACACACACACACACACACACAGAGAGAGCAATAGAGCATTATATAGCCTAATTAGCAATCAGGGACCTCGATAATAACCTCAAATAATATGCACACCAACCCACACCAATTAAACGTTCTCGTGAGACATTTAACAAGTCCAGCCACCAGATGCTGCAGTGAAGAAGAGTAAAAGAGTAAAATACCTTCCCATATTTCTTCCTTTTTTCTGTGCGGTTAATAATAATTTAACAATGTTTAACGGACACTAGCTGCTTCTTGTAGAAGTAATCCAACTTGATTGAAATAGCTAATATACAAATTTTAAGGATTCTATGATTAAAATAATCAAAAGAAAGAGAATTTAGTCAAGTCAATGAATTAGGTATTTTGCTTTCTTCTTCTCACCAACTCACAAAAAAAAAAAAAAAAAAGAAAAAAAGGCGGCTAAGACGCAGAGGAAAACAGTCTATCAAATGAGAGATTGCAGTGATACAAAGATATTCTGGTCGAGCGAGCGTGAATTGCCAACGATGTGATGGATGGATGTCGGAACATGTGTGGCGTAAGAGAACATGTAACAAAGACATTACTGGAGATTGCTTGAGTTAAATGCTTTCATCGAAAGGATGCTTGCGATGTAACTGTGGTCGGGATTGCAATATAAGAAACGGTATTGGTTTTGTTCACAAGATGAAAAAGTAAAACGTTTGTACCTTCCGCCTAAACCAAATCTCAATCTTTTGCTTTTTTTTCAGTCACACATAACTCAATAGAGAAATCTAAAACTCCTAAAGTGACTGGGCCTGATTAAACTACAAACATATATCTAAAATATCTTGGGCCCGAAGAAATCACGGTAACAACTCGTATAAGCACTTTCAAATTTACTGAATCGGAAAGCTGTGCAAAATCATAACATTTCTAAAGCCTTGTGGAAACTCGAGTCAACTTGCATAAAGGCCCATCCTCCTCCTATGACCGCCTTCAAATATTTCAGAAAGGTTAGTTTTTTTATATCGCTTTCCAAATCACAGTATAGATTTAGAACTCTACACAGAGCCAACACATTACTCACAATCTTAAGACAAATATCTCACCAATTTCGACTGATTTCATAAAGGAAGGAACCGTTAGATAATGCAGTTCTAGATAAATTACATAAGATTAAAAGACGAGATAGTTATAAAGTACCTTTGATTCCATGTCTATCCAATTAGAACTGACCCGGGACTGAAAAGAGACATTAACAAAGATAAGAATCTACTTAATTGTCAGTGAGAACCATTGGTCGAAGAATTACCCCTTTTAGTTGGCAGAGTTCTTCAAAGAGGGATTAAAATTCAACAAAAATATATGCAGAAGTTCAAAATTATTATTACTACATTCTAGGGTAGACAGTAACAACAACATGAACATTGGTACAAGGCCACAAACTGGAAGTGGAGATGTACATTACTGATTCAATAACAGCATATAAATGATAAATTATTGATCTCCGAAGAGATGAAAAGTCGATCTGGCAGAATTTTAAACTGTAGAAGGAAATAAATAATCTAAGGTAAAATAATGTTCTGTCTTTAACAGTCTGCGACACTTTCTACCAAGTCAAAGAGGAGGTATGCTTTGTGAAAATTCGAACTGCTAAAAATAGCAGCCAAATGTCCTCATATAATATTCTTAAATGCGGGAAACATTGGAAAACATAACGAGGCGGAATAGTCTCGGTCGGAACACCTTTGATCATAAGTCTATTCATTATACCTGCCACCAGCAACAAAATAACTGCAACAATAGCTCTGCCGAGCCAACAACGGTGTTTCGCATGCAGTTTATCGATTTACTAGAAATAGCAAATCAGTATCTCTCAAATCTAACTACTATCTCACCTCTCAAATCTAAAACTGTCTCAAAAATCGTTTAATATACTAGGCAGCTCAGACCTAGACATATAAAAAAACTGGATGACCACAGTTAAAATGCCGTTTGGCCAATAAAAACTTTTCACAAAATGCCATGACGCATGCGTGAATAAAGATGCAAAACACTTCGAAAGGCAAACTTCAAGTGACTACTCGACAAGGGTACTTCTGGCTGACAGGATACGACATATCGAAACACCAGTGTCTCAGAATCCCTTTAATAATGAATCAGATGTGTTATGAACACATATTCATCGTAAAGAAACTGTTCTCCTGTGACGAATACAACAGCGATTAGCATAGTTACTTTCGAATCTGCCGGAACGTGTTAAGAGTAAATATGCAAGCCATCGTTCTGAATCTCGCTTTTCACCGTGTGTATGACGATTTATTATCGGTTGGCATGGATCAGTGGACAGTTTATCCGCTGAAATCATAAACAAGGTTATCGGCTCTTATTTGAACCATCGGTCCGGAGTGGGAGAGGCTTCTGGCTGACGAAATATCGTAGTCCTAGAAACCTTGGTATTAACAACTCATGAATTGAGTGTGTTATGAAAACATATTCATCGTAAAGGTAATGTTTTTCTGTGATGAACACGACAATGATTCGCATACCTACGTTCGAATCTGTCGGCATCTGTTAAGAATAAATATGCAAGTTATCTCTTTGAAGCTCGTTTTTCATTGCAAAACAATTCACCATTTATTATAGATTCCTTGTTTGTAAGTTAATTGTAGTTTTCCGCCAGGAGAATTGTTGGAGAAAACTGGAATAAGAGCCTCCCATTGTAGGAAGGGTTAGTCTAGGGTGGAGGCGCAATGGCCCAGTGGTTAGGATCGCGGTTTCGATTCCCAGACCGGGCGTTGTGAGTGTTTATTGAGCGAAAACACCTAAATCTCCACGAGGCTCCGGCAGGGGATGGTGGTGATCCCTGCTGTACTCTTTCACCACAACTTTCTCTCACTCTTACTTCCTGTTTCTGTTGTACCTGTATTTCAAGGGGTCGGCCTTGTCACTCTCTGTGTCACGCTGAATATCCCCGAGAACTACGTTAAGGGTACACGTTTCTGTGGAGTGCTCAGCCACTTACACGTTAATTTCACGAGCAGGCTGTTCCGTTGATTCGGATCAACCGGAACCCTCGTCGTCGTAACCGACGGAGTGCTTCCATCCAGTCTAGGGTGCTGAATATTACGGCGCCGGTCTCTTTGTTCCTATTGAGGAGAAGAAAAAAAAAGAAAGAGCGTACATAATATATCCTTGTACTAAATGAATACAGTTAACACAAAAGGAATCGCCAATGTTGATATGCAATGCATATATTCACTAAAATAATTTATAGATGCCTTCAAACTTTTCCCACAGGGCAAAATAAAATATAACATCAATTGCAAAACTGAAATAACCAACTCAACAACAGTTGAGACAATACATCAATCAAACACACAATAGAAATATATAAACCAGCCAACGAAGGGGCCTCTAAGAGGCTACTCGAATTGCTAGAAATAGTAACCAAATCTCTCAAACAATATCCTATCACCTTCTGTAAATAAAGATTGGGTATAGATAATGTGCCTTACATAGCTCTAAAATAAGGCATGATTATGGTTGGAACGGATGGCACCATAGGTATGCTCGTCCAACAAATATATTTACATTACATTTATTTTTAATGTTTGGATATCTTATTTCTGATCCTGAATTTTTCTTCAAAAATTGCTATAATTTATTTATATAACAGCTAAAATATCAAATAGCTAATACGTTGTGTAAAAACAACATATATCAGAGAAATAAAAACAATAAACATGAGAATGGGATGAGTGGACAAACATAGATTTAAGATGAAATGAATAAATATATATCAGGTTTGGGCAGAAAATATACTCTGTTATAATGAGACCATTCGGAATCAGTAACTATCCCTGTTAACCTCAAAGCCAAATACAACCCATGTGGAACAAATCTGAATCACGCTAAAATCAAACAGTAAAGAAACTTAACTCAAAGTTTGATGACAGAACCAGAATTTGGCAAATTAATAAAGCGAAAATTGACATGGTGTAAGAGCCCTATTTTTTTATAGGATATAGGTATTGACAGTCATAACAACCACACTCGTTGGGGCTTAACTAAATACAAATGATGGTAAATTCATTATTTAATGATATCATCAACCAATAGGCACTAATTTTCCCGGTCATCTATTTTGAAATACGGTGCAGAGTCCACAGCTGTTTGTATCATAATATGGAGGCGCAATGGCCCAGTGGTTAGGGCAGCGGACTCGCGGTCATAGGATCGCGGTTTCGATTCCCAGACCGGGCGTTGTGAGTGTTTATTGAGCGAAAACACCTAAAAGCTCCACGAGGCTCCGGCAGGGGATGGTGGTGATCCCTGCTGTACTCTTTCACCACAACTTTCTCTCACTCTTACTTCCTGTTTCTGTTGTGCCTGTAATTCAAAGGGCCAGCCTTGTCACTCTCTGTGTCACGCTGAATATCCCCGAGAACTACGTTAAGGGTACACGTGTCTGTGGAGTGCTCAGCCACTTACACGTTAATTTCATGAGCAGACTGTTCCGTTGATTCGGATCAACCGGAACCCTCATCGTCGTAACTGACGGAGTGCTTTAGAAGATAAGAAGAAGTATCATAATATGGCACTGGACGGATGGTGGGATAATATGAATGACTAAAGCGAGGGCTTATGGGTGAGCTACGTTCCATTAACATGTAAAAATAAATAAATGCGCCCTTTTAAGGCCTATCCAGGCTCATGGTCCCGGTTTCCCGGTTTCTATGGCGTATGTGTTCCCCAGGTGGGCGGGAGACCAGTCCATCGCAGCGTTACTTATTTTTGCCAGCTGAGTGGACTGGAGCAACGTGAAATGAAGTGTTTTGCTCAAGAACACAACGCGTCGCCCGGTCCAGGAATCGAAACTACAATCTTACGATCATGATGCTGGCACCCTAACCACTAAGCCACGCGCCTTCACCATTATCATGTACATCACGATATTTTCTTTTTCGTGGTTAGAAGGTGTATGAATGCATTTGCTGAAAATTCAATAATTGAAACTATAATTTGGTTTGAACAGTTTTCAAATTAGATAATTTTATCTTTTACTTGTTTCAGTCATTAGACTGCAGCCATGCCAGGGCCACCGCCCTGAAGAATTTATAGTAGATTGTATTGAACCCAGTACTTACTTTTTTTTTAAAGCCTGATAATTATTCTATGGGGGACGTAAATACACGAGCAGCGGTTGTTAAGTGGTTGTGGTGGTAGTGGGGACAAATACAGACACAGACACACAAACACACACTCATACATATGACGGGTTTCTTTCTGCTTGTCTACCAAATCCACTCACAAGGCTTTGGTCGGCCCGAGGCTATAGTAGAAGACACTTGCCCAAGGTGCCACGCAGTGGGAGTGAATTTTGAACCAAGTGGATGGGAAGCAAGCTTCTTACCACACAGCCAAGCCTGAGCCTATATTATTTCAAATTTAGAAACAAGGCCAGTAATTTTGAGAGGAGGAAAGTTGTCGATTGCATCATATCAAGTATTTGACTGATACTCGGAAGGAGGAAAGGCAAAGTTGACTTCGGCGGGATTTGAACTCAGAACGTCTAGAATCCTAAGTAAATGCAACAATGCATTTCATTCGACACTAATGATTCTGTCAATCCACCACCGTTTTCAAGTCCAATACACAAAGATTATTTTCTTTTCTACTTAAGGCACAAGGCTCGAAATTTGGTGGGTGGGGGTGGCCAGTCGATTAAATCGACCCCAGTACGCAACTGGTACTTAATTTATTGACCCCGAAAGAATGAAAGGCAAAGTCAACTTCGGCGGAGTTTGAACTCAGAACATAAAGACAGACGAAATACCTATTTCTTTACTACCCACAAGGGGCTAAACACAGAGAGGACAAACAAGGATAGACAAACGGATTAAGTCGATTATATCGACCCCAGAGCGTAACTGGTACTTAATTTATCGACCCCGAAAGGCTGAAAGGCAAAGTCGATCTCGGCGGAATTTGAACTCAGAACGCAACGGCAGACGAAATACGGCTACGCATTTCGCCCGGCGTGCTAACCTTTCTGCTAGCTCGCCGCCTTAGCACAAAGATTATATTAGCTCGGGCTCTCCGTGACAGATTTATTTCGTGATAGACAAAAGAAGAATGAGCTACGTCGACCCTACCGTTTGTCAATCTTTCGCAGACCTCAAGGAGAAGCAGGGCAAGGCTTCTTAGTTTGATACTCCATTGTATTTGCTCGTTCATGCTTTAAATTTCGGTATTAGTGTCGCTTTACAGCAACTCATCTAAGATGATCAACCTTTATCGTTTATTTCTAAACGGCTACAAACGGCAAAGTCTGTATATAGTGGTTTTCGACAAATTGTTAGAAGCATATCTATCTGTGAATTACTTCCAGCACTTTTGGGAAGGTCGAAGATTTTTTTTATCAAACTGACCATAAACTTTCACACATGCACTGTGGTGAAGTTTGGACAAATATCTTCTCTGGTAAATTCAGCAGTTCGATTTTTTTAATTTCATTATACAAATAATATTCCTAATATTCGGTCTATCAACGTAACTAACAATTCAACCACAAATGCACTCGCACGTATAAATATCAATGATCTTCAAACACAGACGGATCTCACAAAAGCTGCAACTGATTTGGAAGATGATGACAAACATTTAGATTGCGGAAAGAAACGCTTCTACTGGCTCTATTTGGCGCGAGATTTCTTCTGAACACCAGCAACCATATGTAATGGAGAATTGTTACCACTCCCAGGTATGACTGCAATACAAAAACTAATTTCATTTAGATATATATTTGGATCTGCATCAGTAAACACATCTTATAGTGGACGAAGAATTGTGTTTTATTATCAGAGAACGAAGGTTCTTCGATATGTCGAATCCTCCCAGGGCACTTTCGCATCACCAGATGCAGGATTAGATCATGTTCACTTCCGTGTGTCCTCTTACTACATCTCAAGGTTTTTCATATTTATTTACCCTCAGAGACAGATATTGCAAATAACTTGAAGCCATCCTCGCCCCTGAAATTTCTGCTGAAACAGTAGCTAAACCTTTTATATAGCAATAAATTTCTCGTTTCAGCATCCCAGTTACCTTTACAACAGACGGAGGATATCAATTTAAATCCAGTTCTTGTTCATGAAATTTCAATGTTGAACGGCTGCACGTGGATTTTTAAAATTACTTATAAGCCGAAAGCCAACGGTGTCGTTCATCGTTTCCATCATGAGCCTAGAGTAACTATCAAAGACTCACTTGATCTTTCGAAATAGAGGAAATACTCACCATTAAAGCTTCTAGTAATTTGTTCAACAGTTAATGAAGAAATCAATTGTACTCTAGTTGAATTAATCGATGAAATTTCTCTCAATTTACCTGGTGCATAACAGCAGGAAAATAACACGATTCGCCTTCATGAAAATCGCTCACTTCTCTGTTCAGGATGCTTTGTTAGACCTATATATAGACAGAGGGTAGGTTCAAGCGCAGATTTAGATTAGTTATTTGAGAATGTATTACGCACAACATGATTAGATCCTCGATCCATATCACGCGCAATACTCGTCCAATCAAAGCACAGGACTCAACCAATGTTCTGCACTCACATAATAGGTAAGACGACCAATCATTACAGATTAACATGGCGAGCCTAAAACAGGCTAATCGACTTCAATATGCCATAATAGAAATTGGCCTAGCTACATCTTGTCCTATAATGTATCTCAGGAGTGGCTGTGTGGTAAGTAGCTTGCTAACCAACCACATGGTTCCGGGTTCAGTCCCACTGCGTGGCATCTTGGGCAAGTGTCTTCTGCTATAGCCCGGGCCGACCAATGCCTTGTGAGTGGATTTGGTAGACGGAAACTGAAAAGAAGCCCGTCGTATATATGTATATATGTATATATATATATATATATATATATATATGTTTGTGTGTCTGTGTTTGTCCCCCTAGCATTGCTTGACAACCGATGCTGGTGTGTTTATGTCTCCGTTACTTAGCGGTTCGGCAAAAGAGACCGATAGAATAAATACTGGGCTTACAAAAAGAATAAGTCCTGGGGTCGAGTTGCTCGACTAAAGGCGGTGCTCCAGCATGGCCGCAGTCAAATGACTGAATCAAGTAAAAGAGTAAAAGAATATAATGAATCTCACGAAATACATTATTTTAAAACGCTCTTTTACCCTCATAAAAACAATGATATATACCCTTCTTTTGTTCGTTCTGTCATGCACAATAATTTTGTCCTTATCTGTGTACACCTTTTACTCTTAAATTTTCGGACAGAAGTTAGCATAAACTTAATCCTTACCACCTATTTAATCTATCGAATTAAAATGATTTCGTTGGGCAGATTCATTTTATTTCCTCATGTCCCTACGCTTTTCAGTTTATGCTATGACATAATTTGTATAGATTTCGATCTATATAAACTCGTCTGAAAAAGAGAAAAGTCATTCAATGAATTATTAGTAAATGTTAGTTATCTATTAAAGGATAATGATACCTCTACGACTATTATATTACAAATAATGAAGTAAGTTAGAAGAAATAGTTTCTTAAACAAAAACAATTATCCCAGAAAAGAAAGTCTTCATGAATAAGCTTAAATAGTTTCATAGGAATTTGAAATGAAGTTATAAATGTTAAATTATTACTTACTATAATATGGTGAGGTCTGTTAGGAGGCGTCTTTAAAATTGAATATGTTATTCTGATTGTAGATATTTATTGTCATCCATAAAACTGATAAAACTTTCTACTAAAGGCATATGGCTTGGAATTTTTGTATAAACTAATGCTTTCGGTTGCCATTTCATTTTCGTCTCGAACCTAGCGGAAAGTTCCTTTTGTCCATTACTTATAAATGACTAACAATATTTATCATTGATATTACATATACACCAATCTTACTCCAATTATTTTTCACTTTTATTTTTAAATTTAAGCGTAAAGAAAAAAATAATACATATCTATTTTGCAATTTATAGAATTTTATAAAATTCAGTTTGTTTATGTATGGTGATTTATGTTATTTGCAATCCGTGGATCTTTTCGGTTTGAACGGCAGTTTTTAAAAATAATTTCCACGTAACTAAACACTTTTAAACTTCGTATACTGGTAGAATGTGTTTATCTTTTTCTCTTGGTTTTATTCAGAAAATTCTATAGTTTGTAAGATATTTATTGTCTTTTTTTCTTCAATTTCTGCAATTTCAACCAATCAGTGACGTCTATTGAGGTGAAAACATTCTGTGCCGTATGAATATGTCCCTCGCTTAAGAAACAGATTCGGTTTATTTACATTTCTGAAGAAAAAAAGATACCTTTCCCCCCACCCCTAACCCTAACCCTAACTAACCCTAACCTTAAAACAGATTGAAATGCAATAGATCAATACTAGGGTCATAATTATGGGTGACAATTTCATATGACACCGCTAGAAAAAACTGCCGTTCAAACCGAAAAGATCCCAATCCGTTTTATGCTCAGAAATATCTTGAAAGGATTGTATGTTTATTTTAAGCAATAATTAATGCGAGCGGAATAGATTCACCACTGTAGCAAGTGCATGCCCTGTAACAACAATCACCATATCACACACACACACACGCACACACACACACACACACAACACACACACACACACACACACACACACACACACACACACACGCACGCACGCACACACCACACACACACACAACACACACACACACACACACACACACACACACACACACACACGCACACACATCGGTATGTGGCGAGCTGGCAGAATCGTTAGCACGCCGGGCGAAATGCTTTGCGGTATTTCGTCTGCCGTTACGTTCTGAGTTCAAATTCCGCCGAGGTCGACTTTGCCTTTCATCCTTTCGCGGTCGATAAATTAAGTACCAATTACGCACTGGGGTCGATATAATCGACTTAATCCCCTTGTCTGTCCTTGTTTGTCCCCTCTATGTTCAGCCCCTTGTGGGTAGTAAAGAAATAGGTATGTGTGTGTGTGTGTGTGTGAGAGAGAAAGAGAGAGAGAGAAAATATTAACAGCCATCTTTTTCTTTATACATATTTATTTTTGCATGTTGTATTTCTCTTCTTGTCCTCGTCTCAATATATTTTATCTGTTTATATAAACGTCTTCTGAGGGTACGCATCTACACATACTCATAGGCACATACACATTCACACATACGCGTACGCACACACACACACACACATGCACACACGTGTGTATTGTATCTGAGCGTGTACAGAGTAACATGAGGCAGAAGTAACAACGAAAAAAAGATTCCTAAGATGTTTGTCTGGTTGTTCTAACCACGCTGTTCGTATGTAGATTAGTTTACTCAATGTGGAGAGCAAGAGTGTAGGGAGAGAGAGAAAGAGAGAGAGAGAGAGGAGAGAGAGAGAGAGAGAGAGAGAGAGAGAGAGAGGAGAGAGAGAGAGAGAGAGAGAGAGAGAGAAAACAACATATTTAACATGGGTTTCATCTGTTTAGCATTTCAGAGGAGCACATCACCTGTGAGGCATTCCCCTCTCGGCCCGACGCACTCTTAACTATTAGCTCATAACACTATTTATTGTTCACCGATGTATCCCAAACACATAACAACATATAAAAGTGGACCACGATACTCTCTCTTCTTATCTCTCTCGAAAAATTCCAGTGAATCTTTCTTCACTGTATCAAATGTGCTGAGGTAGCATTTGTTCTACGTTTTCTGTCAAACGTTGCTCTTATTGTTTTAGCTGATAACAGACGAATACTTCATCGTCCATAGACATTTGAGGAGTTTTTAAACTTGCTCCTAGGTTTTTTCCCTCTGGTTTTATTTTCAAATACATTATGTAATATTCTCCATGATGTAGTTGTTGTTGTTGTTGGTTTCCTCCTCCTCCTCCTCCTCATTATTATTATTATTATTATTGTTGTTGTTGTTGCTGTTGTTGTTATTATTATTATTATTGTTATTAGAGCTGCAATCTGGCAGAATCGTTAGCATTTTGGACGAAATGCTTAGCGGTATTTCGTCTGCCGTTACGTTCTGAGTTCAAGTTCCGCCGAGGTCGACTTTGCCTTTCATCCTTTCGGGGTCGATAAATTAAGTACCAGTTACGCACTGGGGTCAATGTAATCGACTTAATACCTATGTCTGTCCATGTTTGTCCCCTCTATGTTTAGCCCCTTGTGGGTAATAAAGAAATAGGTATTTTGTCCGTCGCTACGTTCGGAGTTTAAATACCACCGAGGTCAACTTTGCTTTTCATCCTTTCGGGGTCGATAAATTAAGTACCAGTTACGCACTGGGGTCAATGTAATCGACTTAATACCTACGTCTGTCCATGTTTGTCCCCTCTATGTTTAGCCCCTTGTGGGTAATAAAGAAATAGGTATTTTGTCCGTCGCTACGTTCGGAGTTTAAATACCACCGAGGTCAACTTTGCTTTTCATCCTTTCGGGGTCGATAAATTAGGCACCAGTGAAGCATTGGAGTAGATGTAATCAACTAGTCCCCTCCCATCAAATTTCAGGCCTTGTGCCTATGGTAGAAAGGATTATTATTATTATTATTATTATTATTATTATTATTATTATAGCGGTGAGCTGGTAGAATCGTTAGCATGCCGGGCGAAAGGCTTAGCGGCATTTTTACGTTCTGTGTTCAAATTCCGCCAAGGTCGGCTTAGCCTTTCGTTCTTTTGGAGTCGATGAAATAAGTACCAGTTATGCACTAAGGTCGATGTAATCGACTTGCAATTTCACCTCCACAATCGACCCCCACAATTTCACAATTTGTAGAAAGGATTATTATTATTATTATTATTATTATTATTATTATATTATTATTATTATTATTATTATTATACAAGAAACAACAAAAACAACAACAACAGCAGGTGTTGAATGTCAGTATTGGTAAACTTTCAGAATGTTTTTCTGTATTTAGTTACGTCCTGAAGGCGGCGTTCCAGCATGATCTTAGCCACAATAGTAAAAGAACTAGAGAGCTATCCCTTCATATTCTGAGTTCAAATTCTGCCAAGGTTCATGTAGTCTTTTATCTTTCCTTTGGAATCCATAAAACAAATATTTATCAGTGAAGTACAGGAGTCGATATAAAGACATCTCTTTTCATCCATAAAATGTTGTGGTCTTGTACCTATTTTAAGAAATAGTATTATCGCCTTTTCAGTGAAACAGCGGTAATTAATAGAATGAGCTAGTTTAATTTTCACATATGGAACTGTGAATCTTGAAGCAAACAAAGCTATAGATAATAGTATGTAAATTTTGGGTTAAAATCCCTTATGTAAACATAACAGGCATTCTACCATTGGACAAAGCACTCCTTTAAATTTCTCTACCCATTTTAGAAACTTTATTTTTACCAGTGAGAATCGTAAGTTGTTGACGTCTCAACAATTTAGAAACTTTCAAGAGAATGTGAAATAATTCTGTTTTGGAATTGTGAACCTCGAAGCAATTAAAACTGTAAACCCTTTGAGTAGAAAAAGTGAAGGCTGCCCGTGTAAATAATGATTGGTTCTGTAGACTTAAGACATGGTCAGGATCCGAAAGAAACAATCTTCTAGGTGTAGCTTTATCTAGATACTTGAATTTAAATTATTTGTTTAAAAAGCGGAGCATGTAATACAGCTGAAAACAAACTATGTTCGTAGCTCGCAACCGAAGATGGCTTGGTACTATGTTTCCGATAATACTTTTAGATGTTTATGTGGTCACAAATAGACACTGCTTAAATTAAACACAAGGCCAGCAAATTTAAGAGGAAGGTTTAAGTCGATACTCTCGACACCAGTACTTGATTGGAACTTTATTCTATCGATATCAACAAGATGAAAGGCAAAGTCGACCTCGACGGAATTTGAACTAAGAACGTATAGATACAAAAGAAATGTCGATGAGCAGTTATTTCCAGTTATTTCCATCTCAAAAGTCTCAGAATGAAAAATGTGATATACCGGCCAATTGCAGTATTTTAGTGTCTTATTCCATTCAGCTACAGATGTGGTAAACCTTGCCTCCATTGCAGCATTACGTATGTGTGATAGAGTAAAAGAGTCGCTATCCGTGGTGTCTCGGATGAGATACTTGCCTCTAACCCCAAGGAAAGAGCGAATCCATCGTGTCGCTACCCAATGTTCCTGGACAATTCAATTGACCTTAGAATTAAGGGAATATTTACTTTGACTAGAGCTTGATTAATTATGTGGTTTACCTCATTACGGCGAACAAAGCTACTTCTTTTATTTTTCTAATCAAATGAATCCATCTTTTAACTGTAGAAGAATAGTATAACTTCAACTGCAAAGTTATCGAAACGTAATTTACAGTACTCTTTTTTTAATCTTGTAGAAATAAACTAGACGTTATCATCGTGAACATGAGTAATTAAGGGACATGGGTGATGAAACGGAGTCTGGTTCATGTAACAGAATAATCAAAGCCTTTTCAACACATCTATTTGTGACTCTCTCTATCTCTTACCCTTTCTCTCACTTACTCACTCACCTTTATATATATATACTAGCAGTATCGCCCGGCGTTGCTCGGGTCGGTAAGGGAAATAATTATATAAGCATTTTTAGAGATGTAAAGTATAATAGCCATCTCAATATGGCTAACCACAAAGGGGGAGGGGTGTTACTGTAGCTTTTTACGTTCTGAGATTTAATAATAAATTTTAGAGAGTTACCTCCTTATATATGTCAAAAATGGATTAAAAATGGGAAAAATTGATGGTAAATTTTTTTTAAATCGTAGACTCATCGTAGACGCGCGCTAATACCCAGACGGTCTCGATATGAATCACGACTATAAGATGCCCGGTTTTGGTTAAACTGCACCGCAAAATGTGGGAGTAGTTAGGAATGTAAATCGTAGGAGACAGACACACAACCTCACTTTTATATATAAAGATTTCCTCTATTTACATAATATTGAGGTCTCTTTCTTTCTTTTGTTATCTTACTGTTTTTACCAATATACATATATATATAAATATAAATATATATATAGTTACAGAGATGTACTTGCATAGCAAGTGACTAGATCTGAGATCGTGTGCTGGAACGAAAACAGTTGCAGCGTTGAAGGTGTTTATAAGCCATTTAAGAAACACACAAAAACCGTTAGATTCACTTCAACATTTAAATTTAATTTGTCAAAATATTTTCGTCGCTTTGAGACCGCGACCTGTTAGCACGATATTTTTGTCAGTGAACAGGTCGCGGTCTGAAAGCGACGAAAATATTTTGGCAAATTAATTTAAATGTTGAAGTGAATGTAACGGTTTTTGTGTGTTTCTTAAATGGCTTACAAACACCTTCCACGCTGCAATATATATATACACACATATATATATATGTATGTATGTATGTGTGTGTGTATATGTGTATGCATGTATGTGTGTGTGTGTGCGTGTCTGTGCTTGTGATTGTCCTCCACCACTGCTTGACAACGAATGTTGGTTTATTTACATCCCTGTCACCTAGTGGTTTGACAAAGGAAACAGATAGAATAAGTACAATGCTTACAAAAATAAAACTGGAGTTGATTCATTAAACTACAATTCTTCAAGGCATTGCCCCAGCATGGCCACAGACCAATGGCTGGAAAAAGCAGAAGAATAAAAGAATACATTCTCTGCTTTGGTCTTATGTTCAAGGCATGAGAAAGCTTGAGTTTACATGAGAAGGCCTAACAGACCTGGTAGAAACAGCAGCCAAATCTCCCTCAAATCACACCTTACTGTCTTATGTATGTATATATGAGCCAATGAGGGGGACCTCTACATGGTAGCTAGACCTGGTAACATGGTAGAAATAGCAGCCAAATCTCCCTCAAATCACACCTTACTGTCTTATCTTTCTGCTACTTGGATATAGGTGTTATATTCGTCGTAAAAAACTTTCCTGTCACACACTCACGCACACGCACACACACACACACACGCACCCTCACACACACACACGCACACACACACACACACACACACTCACACACACGCACGTTAGCTTACAATTTTATTTATATATTTGCGTGTCTATGTGTGGAAAGAGGAAGTGGGAGGCAGAGTGAAAGAATCACTCACTACAGTAAGGGAATTACTTTCATTTTATTCGTTGCCCACTGTGTGTGTGCGTTTGCGTGTGGTGTAAACCAGACTAAGAAAAGCATTTGACACACACACCAGAATGTGAGTTTTCTGTAAATTTTGCTTAATTGGAGTTTAAATTTTAAAAGCTGGACCTGGCATGACGCGATGCATTGTACTCTTAAAAATGCTAGGTAAATTGTAATTGAAGAAATCCTATATTGTAGATTTCTATAACTCCCAAAGGGAGGCAGATAAAATCTGCCTTTTATAATAAGACTAGCAGTATCGCCCGGCGTTGCTCGGTTTGTAAGGGAAATAACTATATAAGCATTTTTAGAGAGTTATAGCCAAAAATAGCAAAAAATGCATTAAAATGGAAAAAATATGATGGTAAATTTTTTAAAAAATCGTTGACTCATCGTAGACATTTTTAGAGAGTAACTTCCCTTATATAATAGTGAAAAAATGCATTAAAATGGAAAAAAAACGATGGTAAATTTTTTTTTAAATCGTAGACTCATGTAGACGCTTTCTTAGCCATTTCTGTTTTGGTGTCTTCAAGCCATGAAGTCGTTGTTCTAAAAGAACACTGGTCTCCTTGACAACGCATTACGACGTTGATTTCCTTACACTCCCTTCCCCACAGGTGCAGGTGTGAGCGTGGACGCCAACTCCGCCGCCATCGACACACGAAAAATTATGCATTAAAATGGAATAAAAAATGATGTTAAATTATTTTTAAAATCGTAGACTCATCGTAGACGCGCGCTAATATTCAGACGGGCTCGATATGAATCACGACTATAAGCTACCCGAATTTGGTTAAACTGCACCGCAAAATGTGGGAGTAGTTAGGAATCTAAATCGAAGGGGACAGACACTCACACAACTACAGTTTTATATATATAGATATACATAGCGTAGTAGTAGTGAGATGTGACAGCAAAGAAAAGCATACATTCACTCTCTGCATGCAATTAGACTGGGAAAGTTCGTGAGGAACCCATTGACCCAATTTGCTGACTTTTCCGATAGCACACAGGTCTCAATGAACGGTTGAATGACCAAATCCAACCTTCTCTGCTAGTTCCTCAACAGTTACGATGAGATTTTGTTCCACCAGGGTTTTCAGGATGTCCTTGTCGAGTTCTACAGATCTTTCAGGATGAGGCTCGTCTTCTAGGCTGTAGTTTATGGCTCGGGATTTCTGGAACCACCATTGACACTGCCTTACGCTTATTGTCCAATCCCCATATACTGCATTAATATTTCTTGTACTTTGCACACATTTGCACACTTTGCACACATTCTGTTATTCTTTTATATGTTTCAGCCTTGAGGTTGTGGCCATGCTGGATCATGTCTGTGTGTGTGTGTGTCTGTCTGTCTGTATGTATATATGTATATGTATGTGTGTGAACAATAATATTTTCAACAGATGTGTTGCAAATGTATCTGATTGTTCTCAAGCTTCAATACTGTGTGTGTGTATGTGTGTGTGTGTATGTATGTATGTATATGTATGTATGTATGTATGTATATGTATGTATGTATGTATGTGTGTATGTATGTGTGTGTGTGTGTGTGTATGTATGTATGTATGTATGTATGTATGTATGAGTGTATGTTTACTTTATTACTAACACAAGCCACTACGGTTATTTAATGTAAAGTCTTCCTCAAATCACTCTCTCTCTCGCTATTTACTCTCTTCCAAGATCATTTTCACTCACTCTTAGCTCTTAGCTTCCCATACATTTTACTCATGTATCTATCAGCGTCATAGACAGAATACTTTCAGTTTAGTCTTCCTCAAATCACTCTGTCGCTATTTACTTTCATTTTATTCGTTGCCCACTGTGTGTGTGCGTTTGCGTGTGGTGTAAACCAGACTAAGAAAAGCATTTGACACACACACCAGAATGTGAGTTTTCTGTAAATTTTGCTTAATTGGAGTTTAAATTTTAAAAACTGGACCTGGCATGACGCGATGCATTGTACTCTTAAAAATGCTAGGTAAATTGTAATTGAAGAAATCCTATATTGTAGATTTGTATAACTCCCAAAGGGAGGCAGATAAAATCTGCCTTTTATAATAAGAGATATATATATATACTAGCAGTATCGCCCGGCGTTGCTCGGGTTTGTAAGGGAAATAATTATATAAGCATTTTTAGAGATGTAAAGTATAATAGCCATCTCAATATGGCTAACCACAAAGGGGGAGGGGTGTTACTGTAGGTTTTTACGTTCTGAGATTTAGAAATAAATTTTAGAGAGTTACTTCCCTTATATATGTCAAAAATGGATTAAAAATGGGAAAAATTGATGGTAAATTTTTTTTAAAATCGTAGACTCATCGTAGACGCGCGCTAATACCCAGACGGTCTCGATATGAATCACGACTATAAGATGCCCGGTTTTGGTTAAACTGCACCGCAAAATGTGGGAGTAGTTAGGAATGTAAATCGTAGGAGACAGACACACAACCTCACTTTTATATATAAAGATTTCCTCTATTTACATAGTATTGAGGTCTCTTTCTTTCTTTTGTTATCTTACTGTTTTTACCATATATATATATATATATATATATATATATATAGAGAGAGAGAGAGAGATAGTTAGATAGATAGCCGCACCAAAGATAAAAAGAAAAAGAAAAAAAAAAGAAATAGACAGTGCCGGAGGTGTGCAGTGTACTGCCGGCATGTCCCAATGCCTCTTTGTTGGGAATCGTGCCACCGACAGAGGAAGCTGTGGTCCCTCGCAGTGAAAGTAAAGAATATGTGTTATTCTATCTTAGGGTAGGGGTTGTTGACAAATTTGTTGAGAGTTGTGTTCGTGTCAGGACCTGATGGACCCGGCCTGCATGATCAGCAGCATTGGCCGTCGCAGGTGGTAAAAGACAGGGAGTTCCTCCGAATAGTGGAGTCCTGTTCGAAGGAAGATTACAATTATATCTTTTGGCGACCCGACTTGAGGCTGAGGGATTGCCTGCAGGCGGCAAGAAAATTGATAGGGGATGATTGAAGAGACTTGGTGTCTCAATCTGGGTAAGAGGTTTATTGCCTCATTTTTGTGTGCTCTTTTTAAAGACAAAAAAGAAAATTTGTAATAAACTAAAGGAATAGGTTTAATACCTCATTTTGTTTTTTTAAAAAAGGATAATGTATTAGAGAAGCAAAAATCATCGGGGTTTTTTGTCTTCTCCCATCAATATCATTTAAAAAAATTTTTACATCTTTCATCTCATTAATGTATATATCTCATTAATATATATATATATATATATATATATATATATATATATATATATATATTAATATATATATATATATATATATATATAAGGCCAACGAGGGTACGGACGCCGCTATATATATTATATGTAGAAAAATACAAAGAACGTAAAACATTTAG
>NC_043002.1:113504089-113546589 GCF_006345805.1 Octopus sinensis | reverse complement strand
TGCCAACGTAGCATTTAACATCATTCTTGAAGAAGGCAGTTTCGCTCAACAAACACGTTTCCATTAGGAGAAAAAAAAACCCAAAGCAGAGCAAATAAAAAATAAAACAAACAACTCCCACCGCACAAAAAATTTCTGATAAAAAAAAAATGATTGAAAACATTTTTCTTTGATGGTACTATACATGGCAGTGGTTAATTTTCTTTTTTGTTACTTAAAATAACTATTCGTAATCCAAGTCGAAGCATCTATAATCAAAATGGCAAAGTGGAGCGGTTGGGTCACCAGCTAATAAGGATAGAGTGATTTAAACGCCATTAATTAATGTTAAAGTTGTGGCCTAACAATATTCAGAAACTGACATAAATAGACTATGTTCCTTAATCTATATATTGACAGAAATAAGTAACTGTGTCTTTTAATTCTCTCTTTACCAAAGTATAGAAGCCTACACTTAAATATTCAACTATCAGGACACAAATCTCTCTCTCCATCACTCTCTCTCTCTCTCTCTATATATATATATATATACTGTTAGATAAGACGAATGGTATATATATATATGTATGTGTGTGTGTGGTGTGTGTATGTAGTTTTAATCGAGACGAAGTTGATAAACCAAGAATGACATGATTTTGATTCCTGGGGAATATTGATTTGCTAAAATCCATCAGAAAGACATAAATATGACACAGTATTTTTCTTCTTCTCTTCTAGTTCAGAAAACCGACTCAGTTGCTTTACTCACATCGTAAATGACTTTTTGAAAAGCTATGAGCGTGATAAACTCTTGTTTCTCCTCTGAAGTATTTCTCTGTAAAAGATTTTGTAGCAAGAGATATGCTATCGGAAATTCAAATTGGCGAACTGATTTCCTCTTCGTTAACTCCGTAAATTTTCATATCATGAATTAATCAATATTTATTATCATTGAACAGATACAAACTGTCACGTAAAATAGTGTCTGTGATATTGGTTTCAAATTTTGGCACAAGGCCAGCAGGTTCGTGGAAAGGATTAAGTCGATTACATTGACCCCAGTACTCAACTGATACTTATGTTATCGACCCTGAAAGGGATAAAAGGCAAAGTCGACATCGACGGAATTTGAACTCAGAACGAAAAGATGGGGCGAAATGCCGATAAACATTTTCCCCCAGTGTGCTAATGTTTCTGCCAATGAACCGCCTTGCTGTGATATATAAATATTAAATCTTTGTTTCAATAATTTATGTTGAGGGATAGAACTGGTAAAATAGAACCGTATAGTGAGTACTTCTATCATGGTGGAGGCGCAATGGCCCAGTGGTTAGGGCAGCGGACTCGCGGTTTCGATTCCCAGACCGGGCGTTGTGAGTGTTTATTGAGCGAAAACACCCAAAGCTCCACGAGGCTCCGGCAGGGGATGGTGGTGATCCCTGCTGTACTCTTTCACCACAACTTTCTCTCACTCTTACTTCCTGTTTCTGTTGTACCTGTATTTCAAAGGGCCGGCCTTGTCACTCTCTGTGTCACTGCGTTAAGGGTACACGTGACTGTGGAGTGCTCGGCCACTTACACGTAAATTTCACGAGCAGGCTGTTCCGTTGACTCGGATCAACCGGAACCCTCATCGTCGTAACCGACGGAGTGCTTCCACCACTTCTATCATGCTACACACCCGTACGTAGGACGACATGAACGAAACACTCTACAAGCAGCACTTTTGATGGTTACAGTGGTGAAACGCCTCATCTTATTCCTTTATATCTAGGTGAACTGGATTATTAAAATTTAAAAATCGACTGTCATTGTAGCTAATGACTTTATAATACTTCATAATACTTCAAAATTTAAAAATTCTGTCTACTTGTGCCTTGATTTGGCTTTAAAATTATTTTAATTGACCCCATTTATTTTTGCTTCAAAGATGGTTGTTGCCCTAAAAACTTTCAGAGGGCGTTAACAGTAAAATGTAAAAGTTTTTGGAACATTTCAAGTCACTCTTAAATACTGTTATTATACTAATCGAGTTGTTTAAATTTGCCTCTATTCTTTTGATAGTATTTTAGTTGAAACTAAAGGTCAACGCCTCGACGCAACACAATAGGTTGTATTTTGCATTTATAGTTTATCCTCTCATGCTCACCAAGTGAAACGATCTCAAATAGTTAGCTATAGTTTTTTTTATGTGTCCTATTACAGCTAGTTCTCTGCATATTAAAGAGGTTATGATAAGGTCTCGTATGCAGCGCTGTTAAAACCTCACAAAAGTCTCTTCGTTTTATTGCGGAACTCCGTCGGTTACGACGGCGAGGGTTCCAGTTGATCCGAACAACTGAACAGCCTTCTCGTGAAATTAGCGTGTAAGTGGCTGAGCACTCCAAAGACACTTGTACTCTTAACGTAGTTCTCGGGGATATTCAGCGTGACACAGAGTGTGACAAGCCTGGCCCTTCGAAATACAGGTACAACAGAAAGAGTGAGAGAAAGTTGTGGTGAAGCCTCAGGTGTTTTCGCTCACTAAACACTCACAACGCCCGGTCTGGGGGATCGAAACCGCGATCCTACGACAGCAAGTCCACTGCCCTAACCACTGGGCCATTGTACCTCTACCTTCATTGTATAGCCTTGTATAAATATATACATAAAAACCCTACATGATTCTAAACGAGAATTGTCAAAATAGTGGGGGGACTATGTGAGGGCCAAGCGACTCCCAAGAGAATTATCAACGTTATGGTAATAACTGAAGTTGGGAAAACACTGGTTCACAATAGTGTTCACTTACATTGGCGCGCACCTCAGATTTGTTGGGTAGGAGTAAAGTTAGTTGAATCTACCCAAGAACATACTCAGGACATATTCTGTTAATGGCAGAAGGATTTGAACTCAGAATGCAAAGAGAGAAAATTAGTCCAGCATTTCATTGGTTTTCTCCACTCTTTCTCCCCAGTAATAATCGTTTCTGATTTAACCACAGGGCCAGCAATTATAGGGAGAAGTAGTCAGTAGATTTAAATCGACCCTTGTATTTGACTGATGCTTTACTTTGTTGATCCTAAAAGGACGAAAAGGACCTTGACTGGATTTAAACTCAGAACTTAAAGATCAAGAACAAAAATGAATATCGCGAGACATCATTTTTCAACTGAAGACGCATAAAAGGAAAACATATCTAGCCTCAATAAAACAAGTACAATGATAGTGAAAAAAGTTTGCTAAATTGCGGTAAAATTTGCCAAACAGCTACAGATAAGTAATGCACACAAGAATGTATGTTGTCCAACAAGAGAAGAGGAGGCAGGTGAAGCAATAAGTCAACCCGATTGTGAAATGAAGTTTTGAAGTTGGCCGAAAAAGCTATAACGAAATGAATAAATAAAAACGTTCAAGTGACGGTTAAAGATGGGCTACGAAAGAAGTAAACAATAAAATTGAAATAAAAATTCTTTAAAAACTGTTGCAGTCGGATAGCATAATATAATTCAGAAATGACTTGAAACAAGTTCATTTAAGGAACTAAATGAAACCATTATAATAATCTGTTTGAAGCATTTTTTAAATAATAGTTAGGAGGAATAGACTGTGTCCATGGGCTTTGCATTCCATCCGATATTAGTCAGATTTTTATGGTTGATTTTCATTTTGAACTGCTGCAAGTCGATGTATTTTACATCGTCATGTAAATTTATGGAAATAGCAGCCAAACACCCTCTTATTATATCCTATTGTGTTTTAAATGAATAAAACTTTACATTATATAGTCTTACAAAGTCCCAGAAAGATGGAATGGTTTGTGTTGCGGTGTCTTAAATTACAAGTCTGTTCGATCAAAGTAGATTTAGGACTAAACAATAACAACAATATAAGCTTGAAGGAAATTCCAGTAAGTGATGTTCTGAGGTGGAAAGGTATTCGTGGTTAATGCCAGGTTTGAGAAAGAAGACAGGTTGAGCGAGGAGAGAAGAGACAGGAAATACTTCTCATTAAAAAGCAAACAATTAAATCATTAGGAAAAGCCGAATCCACTGCACACTTCTTAATAGCTTATTTATATTTAGTGTAGAGGATGAGGTAAATTAAGTTTAAATGAGAACACGTAGATGAAATGAAATTAAGTTTATTGTTCGTGTAGTAAGCTACGACTCTGGTCAAGATCTGAGATCCGACGCATCACCAAAGTACGGATCTACCAAGCACTAGTGCGAACGATTCTCCTTTACGGCAGCGAGTCATGGCCGATGAAGGTGGAAGATATTAAGCGACTAGAATCCTTCGATCACCTCTGTCTACGCCGTATCCTTCGTGTCCGATGGCATCACTTTGCCTCCAACAATTCGGTGCGACACCAGTGCAGAATCACCTCCCTCCGACAAGTCATCCTAACGAGACGTCTGCGTTGGCTGGGTCATGCCCTCCGTCGTCAACCAGGAGAATTCATCTACGAAGCAATTGCCCCAGCTCCCCTTCAGGGTTGGCGAAAGTGATGTGGTGGACAGCGAAAAACCTGGCTGATGACGGTCAAGGCTGGTCTTGAACCCAACCTAGGCCCCCATATCTACGGCGTTCGCCGCTGGAATAAGGAGTGGTTGGAGATCACGCGGCCGTTAGCCTCAAATCGCCAGGTCTGGTCGGCGTTTGTGAGAGATACAGCATTGAGGATGAATGAAGCCAGCTCAACCCACCCCGGGTGAATGCTGTCTCAAGACAAAGAAAACTACGAATTCTTACATTCTCTCGATTTCCTGTAATCCAGACCGCCTCATGGTTCCAGCAGACAAAATGGAAAAGGTGTTGCCGGAGAAGATGGCGAGGGGAGATGCGCTGGAACAGTCACTCTGACTCACGGGGCTCGCACTTGCAGATAACCATCTCCCAATTCCCGCGATAGCAATGAGCAGGGATATGGTCCGGGGCGGAATCAAGACAGAATCAAAACAATACTGGTTAAAAGGAATTACTAGTACATAGTTGGGCATTTAAATCCATCCAGCGTCGACTTTACTTGTGATCCCTCAGTGGACATTAAAATAAGTACTAATAATATATTTTTTTCTGTTGTCTCATAACACTGGACAACAAAGATTTTGCTTCTGGGGTAAAAGCAGGTGTTTTAGACTAAATCGTGGATGCTGATTCCAAATCCGCACTCAGAATTGTTCTAGCAAGTCAGGATTTTGAGTGATGTGCATGCGCAAAATTATAACTATACTTTCGGCTAGATGTAGGCCGTATTATAAAATTTGCTAAATTGAAAGCGGTCTTAATTCAAAATTAAAGAAATAACAGCAATAAAACAAACGATGACAAAGTTCATTATTTAGTTTAGCAATAGATGGCGCTGACGTAGTGTGTGCAAATCCCAAATACGTCAGTTTGTTCTTGGTAACTCTCAGTGTCATTTGTGCTGCCGTCATGGGTGGCATGTGTATCGCTCGCTCTGCGTGATTACTGCTTTAACTGTGTTCCCTGTGTAGGATCATGAACAGGAGAGGCTGTGTGAATCACTCAGACAACTTCCATTAAGTATGTGGAAAATTTGCTCCGCGTGACCAGCGGAGGAACATTGTCACTAAATTAAAAACTGCCTGTAAATATTATTTCGGGTGTAAAGTGGGGACCAAGACAACAGGTGGGCACCTCATATATGCTGCACCGTGTGTTGCTCGGGGTTTACACAGTGGCTGAATGGAAAACGGAAGGGAATGCCTTTTGCGTGAGCCAACCAATCATGTCTCTGATTGTTAGTTTTGCATGACTAATACTAGTGGTTTCTCAAAGAAGACCAAAGCAAAAATTGTGTATGCAGATTGTAAGTTGGCTCTAAAACCTTTCCCACGTGACTTCGAGAACCCTGTCCCATTTCCCTCTCACATGCTTCACTTGAGAATCTTGACATGTCGCACGATGAAATCCCTGACTCTCCTGTCGACGTACGTAGATGATTCTAAGAAAAATGAGCCAGGCTAGTTTAATCAAGAAGATTTGAACGATTTAATAAGAGAGTTAGCATTGTCAAAGGCGAGGGTAGAAGTTTTGGGATCCAAAGCACAACAACGGAATCTCCTACAGCTAGGTACGAAAATTTCCATTTTCCGCTCCCGCAATCTGTCTTTTTCAAGCAAGAAAATAATGCTCGTTTCTGTACTGACGTCAATGCACTCATGCAAAAACTAGGACACGTGCATATGGCTAACGAATGGAGATTGTTTATAGACTCGAGTAAGGTTAGCCTGAAAGTTACATAATGATTATGAGAAACCTTCCATTCCTGTGCGTCATGCTGTCGGTATGGAAGAAAATTATGAATCGATGGAACTCTTTCTGAAAGGAGTTAATTACTCAGTTCACAAGTGAAATATTTGTGGTGATTTAAAGGTGATTTCTCTCCTCCTGGGACTGCAGCTAGGATATACCAAAAATATGTGCCTCTTGTGTGTTTGGAACAGCCGCGACGACAGCAATCATTACACTGTAAAAGACTTGTCTAAAAGAGATTAGCGCATAGTTGGTCGGTACAATGTGCAGCATATGCCACTGGTAGACTCGTGAAAGACCTTCCTTCCACCCCTTCACATCAAACTCGGCCTTATGAAAAACTCCGTAAAAGCAATGACACACGATGGTTGTGGATTCCAGTACCTAAAAGTAAAAGTTGGTACAGAGAAAAGCGACGCAAAACTGAAAGCAGGCATTTTCACTGGACCCGAGATCGGAGAATTGATATCTGATGGTAAATTCAGAGGTAAACTGAATTCGGTTGAGCTGACAGCACAGGATTCATTTATGTTAGTTGTACAAAACTTTCTTAGAGATCATAGAGTTGAAAACTATGCTGATTTAATAAGCAACATGCTAAAAGCGTGCGAAAGAGTGAGATGTCGAATGTCCCTTAAAATGTTCTTCTTGCATTCTCATCTCGATTTTTTTCCCAATGAATCTTGGTGCTGTTCGTGATTATCTACCTTGAACTTAACTATTCCTGATTCTAATATAGTATTAATGTATAATTATGCGCAAAACTCAAAACCCTGACGTGCTACAGCAATTCTGAGTTCAGATTCGGAATCAGCGTACTCGATTTAGTCTAGTACGGTACCATTTGTCTGGGTAGCAGACAATAAATCTTTTGTTTTTTGTTGCCCACTGGTAATCAATGCAGAGGAGTCTCCACTGTTTGGTTTATTATTTATTTTATATCGCAAATAGTAAACAATAACGTCGTTAGTAACAGGTTGCTACCTGAAAATTTCAAGCTCACTGCACTTCTGGCGAAGTGAGTGTCTGTGAATTGGTGCAGCACAATTATCGCCAAGTACTTTGTCAATCTACTTGCCTTTGTGTCTTTTACATCGGTAAAAGACGCACATACACCCTCGCACCCCATATATGATGGGATTCTGCACAGATTCCAGCTACTAAATCCCGCCTCATAAGATATTAATCAACTCGAGTTTTACAGAAGACACTTTCTCATGTAGTTGCGAAGCGGATTTTTAATTACGCCATTACTCTCATATGCTCAATCGATAGTGATAAATCCTTGTTTTTAAATCCAGATTGATAAATTTTTGTTTCACAGAAGAGGAATTGAAATGGTATTTTTCCTTAAATTAATTTATTCTTTATATAACAGAATTAATATCAATTATCCTGATACTTGTGCCTTTCTATTCCTGTTTCTTATTCACAAAAGAAAATTGCCTTTTGGACTGTTACATCATATTGGTCGTGGGCGAAGACTCGCTTCAATCAACTAAAGTCATTTAGCTGACGGGAACAAACACATTGTTTTTACCCGTTTCATGCTGTCAATTGTGGCGATACTGGGAGGTTAGGTTCAGCTGGGAGTAGATTTGTTATTCACAACAGATATCTGACCTAAGAACAAATGCATGGTGAAGTTAAATGTTTATCCTTTTTATTAAGCCATTCATTCTGCTTATAACCTTTTACCTTGGCCACGTTTGCCACGTCCGTCTTTCGTGGTTTGTGAAGAAAATGCTCTGTTAACCTAAATTTTTCTTCGTCAGATATGCCAAATGCCGAGGAGTTGTGTTAAGTAGATTAAAAAACACTGAGTTATATTTTGGAAGCCGATATAAGGAATATAAAGGAAGAAAATGGGATCAAATGGGATTAACTATAAGATAGAAAGAAAGAAAAAAAGAATGCGGGGAACAAAACAGAAGTATACAAAGAAAATGATATAACTTTGGTAGAAGTCGTGAGTGATCTTTCAAAAAGACCGAGGGGCAGAAGGAGGTGAGGCGAAGAAGAAGAAGGAGAAGCTAAATAGAGGTGAAGTAGGAGGAAATCAAATATGAAAGGATACTATAAAATGTCTTGAATATTGAGCGATAGAAAAAACATGCGTTGTTTGAGGTTACATTTCTGTAATACCACAACACAGAACTCACTTGTTAACAATATGGCTGCGATAATGAATGTACGTATATATTTATGTATTTATTTTTTTGGGTGGAGTACGAAACACGTCTTTTTCACTTGCTATGGATGAAATTCTCTGGAGATGGAGAGATCTGATTTCTTTATACACACACACACACACACATATATATTGCTTCTTTTTTATTTCTTTCGTTTGAATTTAAATAGGGTTTTTCTGTCAGTTCTGTCGAGTAAGAAAAAAAAACAATAAAATTTCCTCTTCGAGAATGGTATTAATTTTGACGGTTTTCCTTTCGGTTTGGTTTCTGCTTTATGTAATTTTTTAAAGAATCTATTAACTTTTTTTTTTGTCTCTGAAGGGATTTAATCATATGTTTGTAATTGCTTTTCACTTCGAACACACACGCACATACTCATACAAAACATTTGTCTTAGCAAAAATTAATTAAAAGAGAAGACCTAAAATGCAACTTTTTGTAAATTTGTCCATTCCCTCTCTGTTTTGTGCCACCATCAACGAAACTGATTTCAATTTTTCCGCTTTTCATATTTAGAACAAACACCAATTGTCAACTTGGATCGATAAAGAGTTTATTCGAAATATTGATTTATGTTTGATTACTACTTGAGATCCTATTTCATAGGATACACACTCGTTTATTTTTGAATAGAATATTGCAATTTCTTCTTTATGCAAACTGTCAAATTGAGCATGAATATATATATATTCTTTTGTTTGTTTCAGTCATTTGGCTGCGGTCATGCTGGAGCACCGCATCGTAGGATTTTAGTCGAACAAATCGACCCCAAGGCGTACTTTTTTTAAGCCTAGTACTTATTCTATCGGTATCTTTTGCGAGACCGCTAAGTTACGGGGACGTAACCACACTAACACTGATTGTCAAGTGGTGATGAGGGGATAAATATACACACACACACATACATACACACATACACACACGTATATACGATGGATTTCTTGCACTTTCCGTCTACCAAATCCATTCACAAGGCTTTTGGTCGGCCCGAGGCTTTGATAGAAGACATCTGGCCAAGGTGCCACGCAGTGGGACTGAACTCGGAACCATATGGTTAGGAAGCAAGCTTCTTACCACACACCCATGTGTGTGTGTGTGTGTGTGTGTGTGTGTGTGTATGTGTGTATACAATCATATTTAATACGTTCGTGTACACTATGATGTGGAATGATCTTTGCTAAAGATTCGTCTTACAATGTATGAGAAGACACATCACTGGGGTATTAATGACGTCATCGGAACGAATTCGTCAGTCATAACTCATTAATGAAGATTAATGACGTAGAAGCGCATGCGCCTTACCGTCTGATGTCGTCATACTTATACCGTTGATGTGTTTTCACACACACGTTGTTTGTAAGGAGAACTTTCTCCCGGCACAATTTTCGCAGCGAATGTTTTTTCATGTCTGAACCTTTACTTTAAGTACGTGTCACATATATATAATTACTAGCAATATCGCCCGGCGTTGCTCGGGTTGTAAGGGAAATAACTATATAAGCATTTTTAGAGAGTTATAGCCAAAAAGTAGCAAAAAAATGCATTAAAAATTGAAAAAAAATTAAGGTAAATTATTTTTAAATCGTTGACACATCGTAGATATTTTTAGAGAGTTACTTCCCTTATATAAAAGCGAAAAAATGCATTAAAATGGAAAAATATGATGGTAAATTTTTTTAAAATCGTAAACTCATCGTAGACGCACGCTAATACCCAGAAGGGCTCGATATGAATCACGACTATAAGATACCCGCTTTTGGTTAAACTGCACCGCAAAATGTGGGAGTAGTTAGGAATCTAAATCGTAGGAGACAGACACACAACTTCACTCTTATATAAAGATGCTTTTTTTTTTTCAGTCATAGAGTTAGATTTATGAAGGTCTTCTGTAGAAAATCCTTCGAATTCTGACTCGCTGCTTGATATAATGAAATTCGTATCCATTTTTTGTCAGAATTACAAATTTTGAAAACACAATAGGAACAATTTCGGAAAAAAATCTCCCATAATTCACGGAATTAAAATTACACTTCGATTTTTGTACAAAACTGTAGTTGAAGTGTTTACGAAGTATAATACGTGTTTTCACGAATGTACTAAAGAGATTTGCTCTGATATTCTCATTTAAATATGAATAGGTAAATTCGGGCGGCTTGGTAACGAAAGGGTTAAACGGATGCATACATTTATTAATCTCTTATTATAATAACTATATATAAGTGTCGTCTGTTTATACATAAACACTGTTCCATACTGCAATTATATATACATATATCTATATATAATATTATATAATAAAATATATACAGAGTAAAATAAAAACCAATTTACCTTTTCTATCCGTCCGTGTGTCTTTGCAAATGTGTTGGAATGATAAGTGAGTTGGGTTTTGGCGCCTTTTTTACTAATAACAAACGCACACGTGTTTGTATGTAGTTGTATGTGTATGTAGTTGTATGTAGTTGTATATGTATGTGTATGCGTGTGTGTGAGGAATGACACACACACACACTCACGCACGCACACATGTACATCAATGCTTTCGGAGTGATATGTTAAAATATTGAGTTTTCTCGAATTTTGTATTAATTGGGGGTGAAATTGAAAGAAATATATTATGGCATGAGCGAATGGAGTACTTTGAAAAATCTTAGGTAAATTCTAATTGAAGAAATTGTGTGAGGAGTAAATGGTTATGTATTTATTTGTTTCTGTTTGCTGTGTTTTTTTATTTTTTGAGTAGTGGTTTAAATACTTTCAGTTTAGTCTTCCTCAAATCCCTCTGTCGCTATTTACTTTCATTTTATTCGTTGCACACTGTGTGTGTGCGTTTGCGTGTGGTGTAAACCAGACTAAGAAAAGCATTTGACACACACACCAGAATGTGAGTTTTCTGTAAATTTTGCTTAATTGGAGTTTAAATTTTAAAAACTGGACCTGGCATGACGCGATGCATTGTACTCTTAAAAATGCTAGGTAAATTGTAATTGAAGAAATCCTATATTGTAGATTTCTATAACTCCCAAAGGGAGGCAGATAAAATCTGCCTTTTATAATAAGAGATACACATATATATTTTAGTCAATGCTACTTCGTTTGTCGCTAGTTAATACATACTCACACACACACGCACGCACGCACGGACGCACACACACAGCTGTAATAATTTATTCTTCTATTAGCCACAAGGGCTCACATATAAAAACATTAAATGACATACAGCAACATAAAAGACAAAAACAGGACGATACAATGGGTTTTCCGCCTGAAAGCAATATAAATAACAATAAAAAATTAAACAAATTAGAACTTCCAATAGGGAAGGCGCTTTAAGGTTATCGTTGAAAACCCCACAAAATCTACGGGTGCCTGATCAACAGGGCAAGATCCATTCTCCTTTTCTTTTTACAGGTGCAGACTCAGAATTGGTCCTTTCACACTGGCCATTCTTCCAGCATTCACCCACCTTTCAACATACTTGCTACAAGGCAACACTTCCCTCTCTACCCTCAGCTTCCTTGAAAAAGTTGATGAGGGCTTGGTCAAAGAGGAAAGTGTCTGTCTTTAGCTCTTTCAAACGAGTCCACCATACTACCACTTTCGCTACAGCCACTACACAAATAAAAATTGGCTGCTCCCTCCCGATTAAAAGAGGGTGGCGGGGCAATCTTCACAATGGTTTCAGCTGATAGCCAGATCTGTCCTACATGCGACAGAAGATGTTCGACATAAACCCACTTGTCAGCAATACTCGGGAACTGAACTAGGGCGTGCAGAACGGTTTCATCGTTCTGACAGCACTTCCGTGTCTGTAAAGTTTATCCCGAATAGGCAGCGTCTCATGGTACCACTACCAGGCAAGGGATTTCTGGAAGTTATCTATAGGTCCAGGCCCAAAACAAACTGGTTAGTTGATCTTCATCAACGCCCAAAGTTTCCCCGAGAACGTTGTCGAACTTTCCCTCCACTATCCCTCTATAGAACGCTAGAGTGGAACTGCTACCGACCGCATTGCCCGCCTTAGTAGAGGGCTGTGAACACTTGACGGCACTCGAGGTGCCAAGCGCCCCTTCTCAGTCTACGCCTAATCCAGGATTGCAGCTCACTCAAAGAGAGAGCTGTGGAAAAGTGTCTCTTACAAACGGTGACCACACCTGCTCACCGTCAAGGAAACGCTTGAGATGCCACAACCTCAGCACATGTCTGCGCATCAGTATCCATGATATGCCCAGCCCTCCATTCAACGGCTGTTGGCAGCAGATGGAACGCCTGACCAGTGGAATGTGCCCCTTCCATAGAAAGCGGCGGAAGAGTAAGTGCACCAGCTTGGTCAACCAGCAGACAGTTAAGCGGTAGTAGATGACGGATGCGATGTACGCATTCGCCACCTTCACTCGACCTTTCAGGGTCAGCTTCCTCGTGGCCTATTTCTGGGTGAGATTGGTTACCCTGCTCGTCACCTCGTCCCAGTTTTTTCCACCTGGAAGACCGGACCAAACCAGACTCCGAGCAACTTAACGGGACCGTCTGTCCAGCGACCCATAACGCTGTAGGACGGCATGGACTTGCTCCTCGAGGTGCCGAGTTGCAAGTCCACTGACTTTTCTGCGTTAATTTTGGCTCCTGTCACCGCTTCATATTCTTGTATTGTTTCGCCAAACAAGTCTATATGCCTGTGACTCGACACTATGACAGTGACATCATCAGCCTTAGCAGACACACTTCTCCCACATCCTAGATCACGCGGGACACCCCCCCCCCCCAAAGCCTCCAACTTCCGCAGTAATGGCTCAAGGGGCAATCCATACAGAAGGTAGTAGAATGGGCAATTTTGACGGACCGAACGCATGATGCTGAATGACTCCGACAGGTGACCATTCAC
This sequence comes from Octopus sinensis, assembly GCF_006345805.1. NCBI lineage: Eukaryota > Metazoa > Mollusca > Cephalopoda > Octopoda > Octopodidae > Octopus > Octopus sinensis. The sequence continues at coordinate 113,533,275 of NC_043002.1, read as the reverse complement.
TCGAACAACCGAGCAGATGCCGCTGTACAAAGCAGCGATCTAACTGCGGAAAACTGGACCGAAACCGACTGCCTTGAGGGCAGCTGCTAAGTATTGATGGTCCACCCTATCGAAGGCTTTAGATTGATCTAAATTGATCAGAGCCCCATTCATGCCTGCTTCATTACCACCTTCTCTATGATGTAGCGCATAAGATGGAGGTTATCGTGAATAGTCCTGGTTGGGATGGCGCATGTTTGCGCCTCGCCAACCAGCTTGTTCACGACAAGCACCAACCTCTTGGCTAACACCTTGGCCAAAATCTTCAACTCTGCATTGAGCAGAGTGATGGGCCAAATATTCTCTATAACGTCCCCCTTGTTTGGGTCCTTCCTTGCAGTGTCACCGACCTTGGACAGACAAAAGTGGGAATTCTCCCATTCTCATTCTACTGCCAGTTGTAGTAGGCGTCTGCTACGAGGCCCGCAAACAAGCCTGGCATCGAAGTATAAAGTTCGTACGGCAAGACCATCCAAACCTGTATCGATTCCTACAAAATATGCTTCAGGTCATTAAGAAGACCAAAGGTAATCCCATAAACAGGCCTTCCCCATTTTTAATATATCCTGCTCTGCATCTTAGAGTGTGCTTCTTTCGGATTTATGTTTTTTACAATATACATACATACATACATATATATATATATATATATATATATATATATATATATATATATATACGTATATGATGTATATGTATATATGTATATATGTATATATATATAATATATGTGCATGTGTATATGTTTGTACAAATGTATATATATGTGTATGTATGTATGTATATATATATATAATATATATATATATATATGTATAAAATTATAATTATATATAATTATATATATATATAAAATATATAAATATATATGTATATATAAATGTATGAAATTATAATTGTATATATATATATATATATATATATATATATAATATATATATATATACACATGTATGTTTATATGTATTTATATTTATATATAAAATGCATTTACGTGTATGTGTGTATGTGTTTATGTATGTGTCTGTGTAAGTGTAAACTACAATGCCAACGCGAAAAAGTATAAGCACTCATACAATATAGGCCATGATATGACCTACACTTGCCCTGTACCTTACGTGACCCGATTCCCTTTATAGAAACATTTTAGATAAAGTCACAAACTAAACACAATATGTACTATTTATATCCTAAATATATATCTAAAAAAAACAAACAAATCCAGTGTTAAAACTGTTGCACCACGAATTCTTTTAAATATCTTTTTATTTACCGACCTGTACTTTTCACAGATGTTCTGAAAAGTTTACCACTGGATTTTTTCAAGAAAACTCTTGTACTATTTTCCATATGAATTTATATATATATATTTAAAAAATTATCTGAAGAAGATCACCTTATCAACAGATGTTGCTCTATAGAAATTTTATAAGCTTTTATTAATTTTGTATTTGTTCAGACGTTGTTGTATACCCATATATGGGGTCCAGGAATTACCGTCAAGTTATTATGTACGTGACCGGAACACAGCCTCATAGAATCAATTGCCTGAGGACAGGAAACGAGAAATAAGAAGTAACGCACAAACACCCGCACCCATCCTATAGACTCACACACACAATATTTATAATATATGTATATATATAGGGTACTACATATGCACCCGCGTCGTCAAAAATACAAGTGAAAATACTTCTGAGCTACAGAAGGATCACTATAATAATACAGGCATGAGACAAGAAAAAAATTAGTGAACAAGTATAACATCTTACCTCCGCCAAGGATGCAGGAGGAATGCTGGTTAATTTGATATCATGATTTCGAAGTTAGCACCAAAGTCTCCTCCGTCAAATCTGCCCGAATTTCCTCAGTCAAATCTGCCAGGGACAGCTACTAGAACTATCATGCTTGTAAATTCATTTGTAAATTAATAATATCAAGGGTAATAAGATTTAGATGGTAAATATTTTTACCAAGGGTAATAGGATTTAGATGGTAAGTGTTTTTATTTTTCATTCCCTTCGAAGTTTTATCCCTAATAGTGGTTTGGAATTTAACTGTTCTGTCTAAAGTGCAGGGAGTCCTATGATGGATGCCTCTTATGTGTTTAAATGCACTCTGTATTTATATGAATAATATATAGTCTGTTGACTAAATTTTTACACGCTAGGCCACTGGTAGTAGAAATTCTTAATATTTCTTATTACCCTTGATATTATTAATTATTGATTAATTTTTTTCTGGATAATTTTCGAATTGAAAAGCCGGCATTTTTATTTACTGCCTACAAGGTGCTGCGCTTGCGCGATAAATTAAAAAAATTAGAATGTATAAGCTCGAGGCATATACTGGATTGCATAGTGTATATATGTTTAATCTAAGGTGTACTTGCTGAAGAAGACTTCGCCTAGCAAATTATTTCATTTGCTAAAAAAAGTCTGAAACCATGCTCCAGGATTTAGATGGTAAATGTTTTAACATTCATTCCCATTATTACAGTACAATTGACAGGACCGTTAACATACCGGACAAAATACTTAACGGCATTTCTTCCAGATCCTTTCTTTTTGTGTTCAATTCCGCTGAAGTCGACTTTGTTGTCGATAAAATAAGGTACCAGTCAAATACTAATTTTAGGTCTTGTGCCTATGGTAGAAAAAAATATTACATGACTGTACACTAAATGACCATATCGTCATACTTCACGAATATACACTACAATACATAATACTATACTGATATATTTTACAAAACTGTTACAACTCGTATAAAATACTGCGAATTGGTAAAGCCGTTGAACAAAAACCTAGGGGCATTTGTTCCGGTTTCCTGCGCTCTGAGTTCAAATTCCACCTAGTACTACTTTACCCATCACTCTTTGAGTTCAATTAAATGAAAAAACAAACAAACTAATATTCCATCCAATGGATTTGTCGAGAGTGTTGGAGCATCAGAAGGGTTACCTTTCAGTATTTGCTTCAACTCTTTGCGTTTGAGTTATGGCGTAACAGACTCAATTCATCGCCCGTTTTATATCCACCTTGCATGCATGCCTTTAGTGAAATTCACATCCTTGCGAACAATTGGATCAGGTCTTCATTTGCAAATGAAAATGCCCAACGACATAATCTCTATAAAACCATATGCAAAAAAAAAAAGGAAAAAGAAAAAAGTTTATGTCAAGGTCATAACAGTTATTTAATATAAAAAAATACCTACTAATTTGTATGATTAAGGATTCATTACCGTTAGAGGTGTAACGATGCAGGTTCACTTTACGTTGTGATTCACCTCTGATATACCTGCTACACAGCTGCTCGACCTACCAGAAATAGCAGCTAAGTCCCTCTCAGACCACTGTCCTAAAATAGAAAGAAATATAAGACGTCATATAATCTAGTCGGGGATACTCGTAAAAAGACAAAACGGTTACTGTTGGAACATCTTTGACTAAAGTTTTCACGATCAATATTGACCTGGGTTAAAACATTAGCAATTGGATCCAGATCAAATAAAAGTGCCATAACCAAAACAAAATCCTTCATCTTGAACGATTTACATTCTTTGTTTAACTGCATTCTACCACTCGTTATGAGTATGCAGCTGCACAGATTACTTATACCTATTTCTTTTAAATAAAAGAAAGCACAGACGTGGCTGTATGGTAAGAAGCTTGCTTCCCAACCACATGGTTTCGGGTTCAGTCCCACTGTGTGGCACGTTTGGCAACTGTTTACCACTATAGCTTCGGGCTGACCAAAGCCTTGTGAGGGGATTTTAGAAAGCGGATACCGAAAGCTCATACATATATATATATATATATATATATATATATATATGAATATATATATATATATATATATATATATATATATATATATATATATATATATATATATATATATGAATATGTGTGTGTGTCTTTGTGTTTGTCCCCACCAACGCTTGACAATCGGTGTTGATATGTTTACGTCCCCGTAATCTAACGGTTTCGGCAAAAGTGATCGACAGATAAGTACTAGACTTAAGTCCCGAGGTCGATTTGTTCGATTAAAATCCCTCAAGGCGGTTCCCCAGCCCAGCTAGGCGTCGCCTAACGATTGAAATAAGTAAAAGATAAAAAGAGAAAAGACATACTTAATACACAGTACTATACTGATGTGCATTACAAAACTGTTACAATTCACGTATAACACACGGCAAATCTGTAAAGCCGTAAGCAAGTGTCTAGCGGTATTTGTTTCAGCTTTCTGTGCCCGAGATCAAATTCCGATAAAAAGACGTTACAAAGGCGCAGTTCTAAAAGGTAAAAAGCAACAATCTATCTCCTGGCATTGAGAACTGTGAGCTATTGTTATTTGAGGTCAGTCAGAGATGGTATTTAACAATATAAAAATAACCTAGTATTTTTCGTTGACAAAATTTCAGCTTCGTGCGATTTATGTCATTTCCAGTGTCATAAAGCCTGCTTCTATTTCTTAAAGTTTAGATAAAAGGGGCATTCTTACTATGGTACGACAAGTTCATTTACTGTAAATACGATCTCTGAGGTTAAGTGAGATAAAGAGAAGCCTGTTGTGATAACAGGTAATGCGATCAAAAAGAATGTTAGGGAAGTGCAGATAATGTAAGAGATTAATCCGAATTCTTACTTAAAATGATAATGAGTAATACTATATTGTTGAAAGAACAAAACATAGACATTGCTAAATAAATTGTTCACTCAGGTATGCGTTTATACATATATTAGATTCTGTTTTGCTTTTTTGGGGGATATATTTTGGGATCTCTGCTTTGTACAGAAATCTAGAGGAACGGCGTTCTCTTGGGATGAAGTGGGCAGAGTGGTTAATGCAAAGTCAGTGGAGATGGCGGACACAAAATGGCTTCGATGAGGGGGAGAGACAACTGAGTTGAGAGAGCTAGAGTAAAAGAAGGAACGTGACCAGCCAGTTTCGTGGTAGAGAGTGGACATAACACGTTTGTAGACCAAAGGTATGGCGGCGAGCTATTTTCATGTTAATAATTTGGGTGGCTTTTTTTAATGATAATCATGTTTACGTTTACAGAAACATTCGTCCATAGAAATTGGAAAAATATTTATGATGAGTTCATATATTCTGAAGTAATGTTATTAGAAGATGCTCTTTGATAGTGAATATGTGGCACTCCGTCGGTTGCGACGACGAGGGTTCCAGTTGATCCGATCAACGGAACAGCTTGCTCATGAAATTAACGTGAAAGTGGCTGAGCACTCCACAGACACGTGTACCCTTAATGTAGTTCTCAGGGAGATTCAGCGTGACACAGAGAGTGACAAGGCTGGCCCTTTGAGATACAGGTAGAACAGAAACAGGAAGAAAGAGTGAGAAAAAGTTGTGGTGAAAGAGTACACCAGGGTTCGCCACAACCCCCTGTCGGAGCCTCGTGGAGCTTTATATGTTTTCACTCAATAAACACTCACAGCGCCCGGTCTGGGAATCGAAACCGCGATCCTATGACCGCGAGTCCGCTGCCCTAACCACTGGGTTATTGCGCCTCCACATTGAATATGTAGACTATTTAAAAAAGATAGTGGAAGCTACAATTGGTTTGTTGCGTTGATGACATGGAAACAATGATAGCTTACTATCTTTTATAATGAAAGATGGTGCGTTTTGCTTAAATTCTCTCTATCACCCATTCTTCATTTCCTACGTTTACATATATTATCTACTTACAGAGTAACCTACTCTATAAAAGAAACCGATAGAATAAGTGCTATGCTTAAAAGAAATAAGTATCTTTTATCGTTCACTTGGTTAAGTCATTAGACTGCGGCCATTCTGGTGCACCACCTTGAAGAATTTTTTAGTCGAATGTACTTATTTAAAAAAAAAATGTAGTGTCTGATTTAACGATTTCACACACACACACACATACACACACACGCACACGCACGCGCACACACACACACACATACACACGCACGCGGTTTGTAACTGTTCATTTTATTGTTTCTGAGGATAACACGGACATACACCAAATCAATGTACTTTATTATAAGACATGGATAGATAAATAAAAGCAGTCTTTAGAATATTCGTGATTTATTCTTTGTTGTAGAATAACTGAAAGAAAGTATTGCTAATGAAATGAAATAAGATTAGTCGAGTAATGTGAATAATTTACTCCGTCTATTAAAGCATTCGCGGTCAACAGTTTTGGCGTGATTTCTGATATACTTAGCAATTCGGTCTTCTACCCTTCCTTATCTCACCGCCGTGAATGCGAAAACAATGTAAGTACGTAACTACTCTACTTAGACATAACGAAGTCTACAGAATTCATTAAAGATAACAAGGAACGAAGCAAAATTCCACAGATTCTCTATCTGGAAGCTACGACTTATATCATGTTGATCGTACTAAATCTAGTAAATCATGTCGGCGATGACGAAGACAACGAAGTTCAGTAATTAAGATAAAACAACTTTTACAGTCCACAGCTGTCGCAATTGTTATAAAGAAAGCGTTAACTTGCAGAACAATAATATATATATATGTACATTCTTGACGTTTGCGATCACAAGTGATTTGGTGGAAGGATATCTCGTGTATTTTCATCACTTATATAAACAACAGTCAAATTCTTTTAGTTTTGGGGGAGATGGTCGCCTTTATGAATGGCTAGTGATGGGAAAAGTTATCTTTAACTAAACCGTCAGTTTTCACAAAGATAATGATTGTCATTGCAAAGGTATTGTAAAACAAAGCCCACCAACACACACACACGCGTGTATATATATATATATATATATATATATATATATATATATATATATGTATGTATGTATGTATGTATGTATGCGTATATACATATATGTATATGTATATACATACATATGTATGTATTTATATATATTTATAAACACACGCACATATAAATATATACATATATAAATATATATATATATTATATATATGTATAGATACATACATACATATATATATATATTTATACATACCTACATATATATTTACACACACACACACACACACACACACACATAGGAGCAGGGGTGGTTGTGTGGTAAGGAGTTTCCCTCCCAACCAAATGTTTCCGGGTTCAATATGACTGATTGGCACATCGAGCAAGTGTCTGTTACTATATATCCCTGGACAGACCAAAACCTTGTGAGTAGATTTGATAGACGGAAAATGAAAGAAGCCTGTTGCTCGCGTGCGTGTATGCAGAAACGTTTGTATACGTATTAGAGAGAGAGAGAGAGAGAGAGAGAGAGAGAGAGGGAGGGAGAGAGAGAGAAAGAGAGAGAGATAAAGAAAGAGAGGGAGGAAGGTAGAATTACAGAGCTGTGAGGTATTTTGATATTTTATTATTGGTTTAATCACGAGACTGGAGGCAAGCTGTAGCACCACCTTCAAGTATTTAGACACTCATATTTGTTTCTGTCTGGTACTTAGGTCGTCAAATACGAAATTTGTAGTAAGGTATATGGTAAACATTGACAGCTGCTCATTTTGCGCTATGATTATATTTTGACAAGCTTTATTTTTTGTTAGAAAGCTGGCACATCTATTTCCTTATTCTAACTCATTTTACGCTTGATAAATATTTATAAATCGTTTCTTTCCTATTTTTGTTTAGAGATGGATAAGTCGGAAATTCGTATAGTTTCGAAATATGAGTTCTTTCTTGGAAATATAGCATCACAGACAGCTCGGAATATTTATGGAGTATTTCATTCTAATGTTATTACACAGCAGTCAGTATCAAATTGGTTTGCAAAATTTCATTCAGTTAACTTTGACCTCACAGATGAGCAACGCGGTCGACCAGAAACAAAGATGGATGATGACGGACTGAAAGCCACTGTTGAGTTAGATCCATCTCAGAGTGCCCGTGAATTATCGTTGTTGTTTGGTGTTAGCAAGCAAACAATATTGACTCATCTAGTTCCAATCGGTAAAGTGAAAAAGTTGAATAAGTAGGTTCCACATGAACTCAATGAAAATCAGAAACAACAACGTTCGGAAACCCACATTATGCTACTTTCTCGTCACAAAAATGAATCCTTTTTGAATCGAATTGCAACATGCAATGAGAAATGGATTCAATACAACAACCGTAAACGTTCAGCACAATGGTTGGACAAAGACGAGCCACCAAAACACTGTCCAAAAAGAAAAATTCATCAAAAGAAGCTGATGGTGTGTGTTTGGTGGTCTGGCGCAGGTGTGATCCATTATGATTTCATTAAACCTGGCTCATCAATCATGGCCGAAGTATACTGCAACCAACTGGACCAAATGATGCAGAAACTTACAAAAAAAAAAACGGCCTAGATTAGTCAACAGATCCACCCCTATTTTATTGCAAGACAACGCCAGACCACACATCACAAAAATGACATTGGCGAAACTACAGGAGTTGGAGTTGGAAGTTCTCTATTATGCACCATATTCATCTTATCTTGCTCCCACTGACTACCACTTCTTCCAGAATTTGGATAAATTTTTTGATAAGGAAAACAAATTAATTCCGACGATGCTGTAAAACACGTCTTCTAAGATTTTATTAACTCTAGATTGCCAGGCAATTATAGTTCCGGGATGCACAAGCTACCATTGAAATGGCAAAAATGTATTGACAACATGGGTGCATACTTTGATGAATAAAACTATTCCTTGTATTTATAAAACATTAGCAATTTTTTTTCTTTTCTACAAATTTCATACTTGACGACCTAATATTTTATCGAAATCCATATTTTTTACTCCTGTCAAAGATTTTCTTTTTAAATTGTGTTCAAAGTATTATAAGTAAAATCACGACCCCTCTAAACTCAGCACTCCCGTATCACTCCCTTGAAATTTGTCAATTCCTTGGGAGCACACAAAATCTTTCCATTTCCTAATTTCATATCAACGATAAACAGCTGATAAATGTCCTAATTTCATGTCTACAATAAACAGCCTTTCTTACTATCTTGTATAAAAATGCATTTGAAGGCCAGGTTGAAAGATAGGACAGATTATAATCTCTCTAAACACTATAATTAACTTTTAATGGTACCCTACAATCTACTCACGTTTTGCAAAAACGTAAATGAAAAACAAAATAAGAAATTGTTTTAATTAAACAGAAACCAATTTGCCCAAAGGCGTAGTTATATGGAAATCACTAAAACAGGCAAGGACTTATATAATTCTTCCTACTAGAGGCACCATGCTTGAAACTTTTGGGGAAGATGTTAGTCGATTACATCGACCTCAAGTACTCAACTAGTACATATTATATCGACTTCTAAAGAATGAACGGCAAAGTTGACTTCGGCAGAATTTGAACACAGCTGAAAGAAATTCCGCTAAGCATTTTGTCTGGCGTGGTAACGAGGACTTAAATAATCCTTTCTACTAAAGGTACAAGGCCTGACATTTTTGGGGAGAGGATAGTAGATTACTTCGGCCCCGGTGCTTCACCGGTACTTAATTTATCGACCCCGAAAGGATGAAAGGCAAAGTCGACCACGGCGGAATTTGAACTCAGAACATGAAGACGGACAAAATAAACGAGGACTTACATAATGAACTCTATTGCAATGCTACTTAAAGTGGTGGTCTGCGGACCGGTGCCAGTCCGTGAGCCATCAGCTGCTGGTACACGGTGAATTTCCAGAAAAGAAAGAGACATTATAAAATGCTTATGTGATATTGTATTATTTGAGGCGAAACGCTTGCGGTTTTGTTACTGGTGATTAATTCAGTGGTGTATTTTTGCTTCAAGGTTAGTGTTGGAATTGTTGTTGAAATTGTTGTTGTTGCATTCTTTTCTTTGTGTTGTTAGTAATACCATTATGCGTATGGCACAGAGAGTGAACTTTTATTCCCCCTTGTGAGGGGAAATTATCCATTTTTTGTGGCGTTTTTCCACAATTTATTTTTTTGAAAATGAATACTTCCCCTGTAGAGGGAAAAGAAAAAAACTGTGAAAAGAACTGTGGAATATTAAGTATGCTGACGGCAGAAAAACTTGTCGAACCGGCAAAAAAGATTAATTTTGCAGTTGTGGCTGGAGTGAAAAAAGAAACTATGTATTGACAAAAATGTTCCAATGCAGCACCAAAACATGTTTTCAAAGGAGGGATATGACGTAAAGGCCACCCTCCCGAGTGAAATTATAGAAAAAACAGCAAAAAAAAAAGTCGCATTCAAAATTCTTGTAAAGGAAAAGAAACTAGACGAAGCACCAAAAGAAGCTATAGAAAAATGTCTACAGCCGATATGGCAGGACATAGAATATCTGACCAGAGGCAAACAATTTGCCACTATAGTAGTGTATTTCAAAAGTGAAGAGAAAGCAAAAACATACTCAGTACAACCTTTGAGAACCACGGACATTGTGTTGCTGCCAACATACTTAGGCAGGCGCATATAAAAAATCACGATAGACGAGATCCCGCCAGAAATAAACGTTTCCTGGCTACTCCCAGCCCTACTAATAGGGATAGAAGAAGAAATAACGATAATACACCAGCAGAACTGGAAGGAGCAAGGCCTCGAGGTCATTATCCAAGCGGCGCCACAGACCCTGGAAAAGATCGTAGAGAACATACACCTCGGAGAAGAAACCACCTTACGGGTAATGGTGGAAAGGAGAAGACCCCGGTATTTCGAATGTGGAGAGAAAGGCCACATTCGGGCAAACTGTCCTACTCGTAAGGTGGAGACGGCCCAAAAAGAGGACGCAGAAGAGACAGAGACACAGAAGACCGACCAGCAATGAAAACACTCAACCAGCTGGGAGTGAAGACGGATGCTCTACATTAAAAAGGAAGAATTTAACCAAAAGGAAGGACCCAAATCCCACCCCCTCAACATCCAGCTCGAACAAGAAAAAAGCTCCCTCAACATACACACACGAAACTCAAACTACCTCTCCCCACCACTATTCACCAAAAAAAAACACCAATATCCCCTCCTTCCAACCCTGATAAACTCCCCTCTCTCTTACTCCAATCCCCATCCTCCAGTCCCGATATCCCTTCCCCACGTACATCCCCTCCGCCCAGCCCAGGAAAATCATCCCTCCCCTCCAGTCCCGGAAAAAAATATAGCACAAGTTACTATTAGTGGCAATAAATGCCACGAATGAACAATTAACATCTAGAATTAAAAATATTCCTACAGCAGAAATCTTCAAAGAACATTACACAAAACTTCCAAATAGACGATATAAACCTTGCAATATTAAAATCATATTTCCCCACAGACATAGCCCCCACCTCCGAGGTTGGACTTCAGTAAGTCCGTGTCAAACCACCCCACGGGCCCGGCTAAAGTAAAAGGACAAGACCGAAAGTCACTGATGCCAAGGTAAGTAGATGGCTTGTATTCATGTTGGTTGTTTGAATGTGCGTGGCCTGGGGTCAAGCTGGAAGCAAGGTCGCTTCCTTAATGACATCAGGTTGTGCAATTTGGATGTCATTGTTGCTACGGAAACCCAGTTAAGGGGGCCAAGAGATCTCCTCCCGCTATTTGATGGCTACGAGAGTTTTTTTCTCTCCGGGCTGTTCTACTAGCGGGAGTAGGGTGTTGGTCCTGTTAAAAAGAAACCGGGTTTCTGAGAAAAAGTTAATTTTTTCAGATCCAGAAGGTAGGTTGGTCGTCATGGATTTAATGCTCAGTCGTGGTAAGATTATCAGACTTGTAGCAATTTATGCACCCACGGGCAAAGTGAGTACTTTCGGAACCCGGAGTAGTTTGCGGGTACATCACATTGTCTAGTTGTGCTAAGAGATTATAACAAATTCTGCGACGCACGCGTAGATTATGCTGGCTCGTGTTCTGATAGAAGAGGTAATGCTTGCTTCCTGGAACTACTAAGTCATTTTGAGATAGCAGATCCTTATAGGTGGGAGCGGTGAACCGGACAGTAGGAGGGACCTAACGGACTTGCTCACCGGGCTACCGCGCCTATCGGGGCAGGACGCGGAGCGTTGTGAAGTCCAGTAGCTAGCGTAGTCTAACACTGGAGTCGAAATAGAAAGATCAAGTATTTCTTCATGCAAGCTCCATGAGAAGGGCTTGTGCCATGGGCAGGTAGTCTTAGATTCAACTTTCTCCAGGTGGAGAAACCTTCCTTGCTAAAATTTGAAATTGACAACAATTGTTCCTCTGAAAAAAAAAAAAAAAAAAAAAACAGTAGCAAATTCCCCAGTTTAGAGTATAACAACCAATTCCTCTCCACAATTTCCCTGATCGTACAAATTATCTTAAACCACTGTTTGGAAAAGGAACATCCGTCTTTCTGGGTCATGTTGCTCTATTGTCATGTTTAATCTTCCAGGAACCATTTTCTCCAAGAACAAAACTTATTTCTTTGGGAAAATGTACTAAAATCTCTTTATCTTCCACGTTCGATTTCCTGTGTGATACGCTGGGAAAATGCTTCCTACTATATCCACAGTTATACATACATACACACGTGCACATACATATACACATAGTTTGTGTGTGTGTATGTGTGTGTGTGTATGTGTGTGTATGTATGTGTGTGAGTTCCTTTATGTCCTAAGTTAACTTAGCCATCCAATAAATAGATATCTATAGAATTAAACGGGTGTTATCCCAGTTAGCTGCAGTCTAATGAGCGAAACCAGTAAACTTGCCTCGGCAAGAGAAGTTGTAGAGCAAACGCGTCAGCCGTTATTTAACTGCTGAGCGTGATCTGTGCAGTGATCATCAGTTCGACGTTCGTTCTGGATTGACCCAGTTTAATTTGTTGTACGTGGGCGTAGGACAGTAGATGATGATTAACATAGACATGAATACCATAAACAAGAAGTCTTTCACTAAAAAAGAAAGAGCATTAAATCTGCAGTGAAACGAAATTTTGTTATAGCTCCAACTAAAAATTACTTAAATGTTTTCGTGATGGTTGGATAACGAATAAAATAACAGATTGAGTGTCGGCTAATGACTGTGAGTCTAATCTTTGGTTTAGTCAAATAATATATATATACTAGCAGTATCACCCGGCGTTGCTCGGGTTTGTAAGGGAAATAACTATATAAGCATTTTTAGAGATGTAAAGTATAATAGCCATCTCAATATGGCTAACCACAAAGGGGGTGGGTGGTGTTACTGTAGTTTTTTACGTTCTGAGATTTAATAATAAATTTTTAGAGAGTTACTTCCCTTATATATGCCAAAAATGCATTAAAAATGAGAAAAATTGATGGTAAATTTTTTTTAAATCGTAGACTCATCGTAGACGCGCGCTAATACCCAGAAGGGCTCGATATGAATCACGACTATAAGATACCCGGTTTTGGTTAAAATGCACCGCAAAATGTGGGAGTAGTTAGGAATCTAAATCGTAGGAGACAGACATCACACAACCTCACTTTTATATATAAAGATATACTTAAACAAGAATCTTGTTGACTGTAACTTCCAAGTTTCGGCCACCTAAGCCATTCGACAGACTGGCCGAAACTTCGAAGTCACTGTCAACAACAACATTCTTATTTAAGAATAATAAATTTATACTCTACAATAGTATAGAGCAACCTAGCAGATTAATGTAAATTTGTCTTTATTATAACTGAACATAAACAAATTTACACATGCACACTCACATACTCTCTCTCTCTCTCTCTCTCTGGCTCATGCGGAATGAGAAAACTATATGACAAATAGGGAACAATTAACAGCAGAATATCCATACTGACGACAGACTGAGAACAATGTTCGGATCCTTTCGGTTTGAACGGCAGTTTTAAAAAATAATTTCCACGTAACTAAACACTTTTAAACTTCGTATACTGGTAGAATATGTCGCATAAAACATCTTTTTCTCTTGGCCTTATTGAGAAAATTCTGTAGTTTGTAAGATATTTGTAAGATATTTTCTTCATTTTGGTAATTTCAACCAATCAATGACGTCTATTGAGGTGAAAACATCTGCCGTAAAATTTTCTGGCGGTGAAATATGAAAATGTCCCTCGTTTAAGAAACAGATTGGGTTTATTTACATTTCTGAAGAAAAAAAGATACCCTTCCCCCCACCCCTAACCCTAACCTAAACCCTAACCCTAACCTTAACCCTAACCCAACCCCTAACCCTAACTCTAACCCTAACCCTAACCCTAAAACAGATTGAAATCCAATAGATCGATACTAGGGTCATAATTATGGGTGGACACTAAAGAGGGAACGGTTTTGTTATCCAGCTCTGTTTACGAGTGACCCCTCAGTTTATGGCCACAGGGTATCTTTTTTTCTCATAAAAAAACAGGGACATTTTCATATGACGCCGCCATAAAATGTTACGGCAGAAATCGTTTTCAGACGTCACTGATTGGTTGAAATTGCCGAAATGCAAGAAATTAAAGACCAAATATCTTACAACTATAGAATTTTCTCAATAAAGCCAAGAGAAAAAGATGTTTTATAAACACATTCTACCAGTATACGAAGTTTAAAAGTGTTTAGTTACGTGGAAATTATTTAAAAAAAACTGCCGTTCAAACCGAAAAGATCCCAATGTTCTATAAATTTAAGAAAGGGTTCAGATTAGAATTCCGAGAAAATTACCGAGGCAAGAAGTCTGAAACATGACTTTGACGACAAAGATCATAACGGTAATCTAAATATATCATTTATAAAAAAAGTTTGGTGAGATTTTATCTTAATAGATTAGTCAGCGGAGGCTGGGTAGGGGAAATGAATACGACCTGTGAATAATGTCCGATCACTTGTTGATGTCGCTTCGATCATATATAAATCTCCTTTTGAAGTAAACACGTAGGCGTGGAGGAAATTCCGGAAGGTCGAAGCTCTGCAGAAGAGGGATTGGTCCATGTGTTTTACGCGTGGCTTTGGAATTAGAGGAAGAGGTAAGTGATTCAAGATGGAGTAGGTGTGACTATGCTAACTAGTTCAGACAGAGAGGGTATTATTGATACTTAGAAAAACGACAAATATGTTGAGTCATTCACCTAATCAGTCAGCTTGCTTTATTTTTGGTGCAGTATAGGTAATAATGTTGGTATTACTTGGGCTTTGTAAAGGGTCAACAATTCATCAGAGTTCAAACACTTTAAATACGTTCTGTTTCTGAAGAAATTTAATCTTTAGGATTAAGTTTTAGATGTGTTATGTATGTTGCGTTCACAAGCTTGAAGGATTTATCCAAAATCTTTCACGAATGCCAAATATGGAAAGGTGAACTTCGCTACATAAGATCCTTAATAACAGACATAATGTCAATTTGACTCATTCACAAAATCCATTTGACTCAGTCACGTTAGTAAAATATATAATCTAAATTAAGAAGAACTGAATTCAAAAATGATTTAGTACCGAAGTGTTTATATCAGAATTATTTTGAAGAAAAGTATTAGTCGTCTTCAGAGCTGGTAGAGCGGACTATAAATACGGAGGCGGTTTGTTTTTTCCTTTCTTTATTTCCAAGATGAATCGTGGAAATATATTACATAACAGCCCGGGGGATTTGAATTTTTGAAATTAGAATCTCAGTTGACTTGATGTCAGCTTAATTTTTGTAACACGTACATCAGTAATATGCTGTAACTGTCAGTCAAAAAGCTGAGTAGAACATTTCTAAACCTCGTGATTAGACAAGCCTGCTGTATCTACCTACCCACTTCCTTTCCACTCCCACAATTGAAAGCATAATTATGAGTATGTGTCCGTCTATGCGTGCGTATGTATATGATTTATGCATATATGTATATATATATCAAGAACAATCTTACTTAGAAAGGGATGCGTGCGTTCCGTCATATAATATATTAATAAATAAAACATATACATATATATATATGTACGTACCTACCTCTACATGTATATATACACGCATATATGAGTACAGGACACCAAAAAAACGTCGAACACAATGAGAAACGAAAACATAGACACAAACCAAAGGAACTGGACAATTTTCTTAAACAACAAAAAAATAGAGTACAGGACAAATAACACAAGGAAAAAACCCCTTCTTCAGTCGCCATGGTTTCATCTACTCTACGTTTCGAAGGTGAAGGCGAGACGTATCTTCGATAGAAACTTTCCTTCCTGCGAAAAGCAAATCAAATAAAATTTGAGATCTTTTTGCAGAGGGGTAAAAATGGTAACAAAAACAGGACAGTAACGACAGTACAAAATATAAGCAGTAAAAGACAGGACAAGGAAAATAACAAGACAAGAAGGGCTGTTAAGCCGAATGAAAAAAGTATTACGAACGCTATTTCTGTGGACGGCGAAGGGGGCAAAGAAAATTGCCGTCCACACCTCAAGAAGGTCAGGCGAGAAAGAAGGTGGCAAGGCTCTCGTCGCGGGTTAACAGCGGGAGGGAGGAGGAGGAGTAAGAGAAAGGGAGAGAAGAAAGGGGAATGGTTGTGAGGAAACCAGAAAGAATGAAGAATGAGAGAGAGGGAGAGAGAGAGAGTGAAGAATGAGAGAGAGGGAGAGACAGTTAAGTAGAATAAAAGGAAATCAAAGAATGAAGGCTGAGAAAAAAAGGGGACAGAAAGGTTAAGAGTGCGCATCGAAATTAATATCAAGAACAATCTTACTTAGAAAGGGATGCGTGCGTTCCGTCATATAATATATTAATAAATAAAACATATGCATATATATATATATATACATATATGTACGTACCTACCTATATATATATATATAGTTAATCCAAACAAGAAAGCACAAAAAAACACAACAACGCGAGGACGTGGAACAAATATAGTATTATTGGACGCTCAGGAAGGAAGGGAAGAAGGAGGTTTTAACGTTTCGAGCGAAGCTCTTCGTCGGAAACATAGGAGAAGGAAAGATCCAAGGAAGGGAAGACAGAGGAAAAAAATCGCCAACGGTACATACGAGGTCACACATACATACATGCATGCATACATACATACATACATACATACATACATATATGTGGCTTAGTGGTTAGGGCATTCGGCTCACGACTGTAGGGTCGTGAGTTCCATTCCCGGCGACGCGTTGTGTTCTTGAGCAAGACACTATATTTCACGTTGCTCCTGTCCACTCAGCTGACAAAAATGAGTTGTACCTGTATTTCAAAGGACCGGCCTTGTCGCACTCTGTGTCACGCTGAATCTCCCTGAGAACTACATTAGGGGTATACGTGTATGTTGAGTGCTCAGCCACTTGCACATTAATTTCACTAGCAAGCTGTTCCGTTGATCGTATCAGCTGGGACCTTATATATATATATAATATATATATATATATATATATATATATAATATATATATATATAATATTAATTAGAGACAAAACCACTATTTTGCAAATCAAACAAAGAAAGACTTAATCCAATACATAAAAAAATTTAATATAAATTAAATAAAATTAAATTCGCCACTACAATTGTTTCGTGTCTCTTCTAAGGACATTCATCAGGTGGATTTCAGATCTTCTATTCAATTTTAAGTTATGTATATATATGTATATATATATATATATACATATATATATACATATATATATACATATATATATGTATGGACAAACAAAAGAAAGCACAGGTAATTAAAATAATCAATCTCTCGAATAAAGAACTTACACCTAACGAAATAAGCATACTTTCCAAAGGACTTAAATTTACACCAACTCCACAACGTTCAAATTACTATGAAATGTTAGTTAGTTAGTTAGTTAATTTTTTTGCTCAAAAAGCAAAAAGCAAGGCCATGTAGGGGGACATGGAGTTATGTACAGGGTGGTGTTCGTGTAAAGAGTTCAGGCCACTTGAGGTCAAGGGAGAAATGAAAGACGATATTTTGGAATTTTGTAGGAAACTAAGACTTGCCGAGGAATTTCATGGCAAACAAATATATGATGAATCAATAGCTAGAAACTACAGCGATTACACCCCTTCCAAGGGAAAGAATAAAGCCTTAGACCGCTATTGTGACTACATAACTAATTCCCCTTTTCAATTCACCAAGAAACAAAAATACAGCCAAAACTTTAACAAAAGAGTATGGAACGACCTCATCAAACTAAGAGAAGACAAAACAATAACAATTAAGGAGGCAGATAAGGGCAACGCGGTAGTTTTAATGAATACAAACGATTATAAAAATTTAGTGCTATCCCTATTAAGAGATGAAACATATTATGAAAGGGCCCAACATTATAATCAACCAAAAATAATGTATAACCTCAGGACATTAATCAACACATACCGCGAAGGACTCACGGACAAGGAGTACGAATACATTACTAACTTTAAGTGCAAATCAAGTTTGTTCTACGGTATCCCTAAAGTTCACAAAAACCAAATAATTAGTGAAACATGCAAAACATCTACTGACATACTCATCAAAATCCCTTCACCGAATGATCTTAAACTTAGACCGATAATAGCAGGCCCAGCATGTGAAACTCACCGCCTCAGCAACTTCTTAGACACACTTCTTAAACCTTTCCTAAAGCACATTAAAAGCTACGTAAGAAACGATATAGACATGCTTGACCACCTCCCAAAAACAGTCAATGAGAAAACCCTTCTAGTATCCTTCGACGTAATTAACCTTCATTCAAACATCCCTCACACCCTAGGAATAGAAGCGATCACTTTCTGGCTAAACAACTACTCCTTTGAACTCCCAACTCGCATAAATAAAGAACTTATAATAGAAGGACTTAGATTTATTTTAGAAAACAATTACTTTATTTTTGATAATAATTTCTACAGACAAAGATCGGGAACAGCGATGGGTACGCGTACTGCGCCTTCTTTTGCCAACCTAGTGATGGAATACCTCGAGAAAATACTCTACCAGAAAACACTCGAGAAATATGGAAACACTTTCTCCACCTATATCCAGAACAACTGGAAAAGATATCTCGACGACTGCTTCATCCTCTGGGATGAAAGTATAGAAAAACTTGAGGAATTTAAAATACTATTAAATGGAATAAATGAAAATATTCAGTTCGGGATAGATCATAACGAAGAAGAATTGCCATTTTTAAACATCTTCATTAAGAAAGTCGGCAACAAAATAGAGACAGATATCTATCATAAACCGACAGACTCCAAGCAGTATCTACCCTTTGATTCATGCCACCCAAGACACACTAGAATAAATGTCCCTTTTTGTTTAGCTAGAAGGATTTGCACCATAATATCAGACACAAACACCCGACACACACATCTCCAGGAACTTAGAACTACACTCATAAATAGAAATTATCCACAGCCCCTAATGGACAGTGCAATCCAACGAGCACTTAAATTAAGTATAGAAGACCTGAGACAAACAAAACCAAAAAAAGAAAGAAAAATTAAAAACCCTTCCCTACATCTCTACACAACCCACTTAATAATGAGGCCTTCAACATCATTCTACAAAGCACAGCCCTACTAAAGGGAGACCCAAAGATGAACCGGATCCTCGAAACACACACCATCATTAAAAGTAAACGGCAACCAAAATCCTTAAAAAAGATTTTAACCCAAGCTAAACTGCACTGAACAACAACCACAAAACCAGCAGTTAGAAAGCTCAACTGCGGAATCTGTGTCATCTTGGTAGAAGGTTCAGAATTCACATTAGAACAAGGCCATCAGTTTACCATCAGAACAAACTTCACCTGTGCATCAGAAAACTTAATTTACGTCTTAACATGCGCAGGGTGCAATAGGCAGTATATAGGCCATACAAAAAAACAGCTTACGAAAAGGATGGCGGTGCATAAATCCCAAATTAGAAATCCGGAATACAGGAAAATACCAGTCCGCGGACACATAGATAGATGTGCTTCAAATAAAAATCCCAAATTCACAACTTGCTCACTTTACAAATTCACTCAACACCAAAATAAAGAACTTTATTTCATTAGAAAATTCGGACCAAGTTTGAACACCCTGGGCCAGGAATATTAAAACAACCAATGAGCTGCTGCAACCCCAACCACCACCACGATTACTACTACTACGACCAACAGTCGCTGCTGCTACTGCCATTTCAGCCACTGGTCATTCGGACACATAAGACAGCAAAAAACAACCACGTGGATACTGTTGAGACCAGTAAGAAGCAATTATGAACTTTTTTATTACACTTAACTTTTAAAAATATTTTTGATAAGGTTCGTTTTTTCAAAAAGAACCGAAACATGTAAATTTTCTAAGAAAATTAAAATTTATCTTATATAGTGGCGTTTTCAAACTTATTTTTTAATAAATACATACATATATTCCACTACCCTCCTATTTCTTTGTCTCGCTCTGCACTCACAGGTCATTCTTCGACACCCATCCCTTCTCCTCTCTGATTCCTTCTTTCTCTCTCTTCTCTCTCTTTGTTGCGTTTTGTCCCCCTTTTTTCTCTCTCTCTCTTCCTTTGCTTCTCTTTCTTTTCTTTTCCCTCTTCTCTGTCACGTGACTGTTGGCCGAAATCTGCCTTTCAGCTCCTGACCCTCGTCGTGTTAACATCGTTGTTCTTCGTCCGCCGCTATAAAGGCTTTTTCCAATGCGCCAGAGAAAAAATTTGTTTGCTTGTTATCAGTCGTAAGACACTTGTTGTTTTCACCGTTAATGCTTCTGTATTTCATGTTTCTGTATTCCATTATTGTTTTGTTTTTTTTTATATCTGCCCCTTTTGCTGTCCTGGTGTTCGTATGCATTCGATCCTTCTCCAGGAAATCTACGCTTCCAGCTTAGTTTTTCTTGGAGGGCTGGCCGTGATCTAGTAATCTCAAGATTAATCAGCCGAAATTACTACGATGATCCGGTTCTTGACTGAAGACTGAGGGGTTCGAATGTCCTGTCCATGTTTATTGTATCGTCTTCTATGAGTTATACGTTCTTGTCCATGTTGTATTTTTCTACATACCCTAATATATATATATTATATATATATATATATATACATACATACATATTATATACATATACATATACACACACACACATATATATATATATATATATATATATATATATATATATATATATATATATATATATACATATATATAAATGCGTATCTGCATAATATGATAACAATCGTATGTGGAATTAAAGTATAACTCACACATGCAGCCACACTAATATTCACAGTGGGGTATAATCGCTTCCTTTCACTGACGAAAGCAGACTTAGTGGAATGTGCTTTAAAAATGATATTGAAAATAATATTTCGTAGTCTTGTAAACAATATTTTAGTCCTTTTTCCTTTTGTGTCACTTTTTGATTATTCGGTCTTGACGAGATGAGACAAGCCTTCAGTTTAACACAGCATCGAATAACTGGAATTTACTGGTAAAAATTCTCAGATTTTTATAGTCTTGTAAACAATATTTTAGTCACTTTTCCTTTTGTGTCACTTTTTGATTATTCGGTCTTGACGAGATGAGACAAGCCTTCAGTTTAACACAGCATCGAATAACTGGAATTTACTGGCAAAAATTCTCAGATGTTTATTCCCTTTAGGGTAGTTATGACATCAGAAAAAGGAAACGGGATTTACCGGTCAATACGTTCTGAGTTAAATATGATACACCCTAGATTTTTGTTTAAAGCTGGTAATAAATCACCCGGAATTATTTTAAAGGAAACCATGTATAGTTCTGCGATTTAAAAAATATGCCTCTCAAGGGTGGGTAAAAGTGATTCAGAAGGGTAGGACTCTTATGTGAGGCATCTTTTGAACTTTAGGGAATATAGATTGGATCTCAATCTTTTTGATTGGCCGTTTATAGAGTATTATACTACGTGCAAAGCGATGAAATAATCTAACTTCTCAAGAAAATTATGGGAACACATATTTCTCTCCTGATCAGGTTTTTAGATATATTAAAAAAACTTTTGCTTTTTGTAATTATTGAAAATTTTGAAATGTCATATCCTTATATTGAGATATTAAACATATTTTATTTAGGAGGGAAGCACTCCGTCGGTTACGACGATGAGGGTTCCGGTTGATCCGAATCAACGGAACAGTCTGCTCGTGAAATTAACGTGTAAGTGGCTGAGCACTCCACAGACACGTGTACCCTTAACGTAGTTCTCGGGGATATTCAGCGTGACACAGAGAGTGACAAGGCCGGCCATTTGAAATACAGGTACAACAGAAACAGGAAGTAAGAGTGAGAGAAAGTTGTGGTGAAAGAGTACAGCAGGGATCACCACCATCCCCTGCCGGAGCATCGTGGAGATTTAGGTGTTTTCGCTCAATAAACACTCACAACGCCCGGTCTGGAATCGAAACCGCGATCCTATGACGGCGAGTCCGCTGCCCTAACCACTAGGCCATTGCGCCTCCACATATTTTATTTATCAGTTTATATTATCTAGATGCTTCCGAACACACACACACACACACGCGCGCACGCACACACTGAAACAGATGAGATACATTTTTCACGTTTATTTAATATAACTCATACGCATGCATATGCGCGCGCATGTGCGTGTGTTTCTGTGTTGACATGATTCCTATCAGGATCTTTCTGACTGATGGGGGTAAAGAAATGATGTCATCTCCCGGCTGAAACTTGGCTCGAATACTTCTGAGTGAACTTTGATAATCACACTCAAGATCTACCTAGTGGTGTTAAACTGGGCGCCAGATTAAGTTTACATCCCAAAATAGGAACAGTCCCTCCAACGAGCTTCCGTTCAGTTTCCACCTAAATTACACAAGTAAAATCGATAAATGTTGTGTATATATTGAGAATGGAAGAAGCCATTCATACAGTCAAATTATTTAAGAAACAATGCAGCCACAGCAAAATCTTCTTTGTTGATGATATGTTGGTCTGCAAACTTAAAAATACTGATTTCAAATTTTGGCACAAAGCCAGCAATTTCGGGGGAGGGATAAGTTGGATACACCGATCCCAGTACTCAACTCGTACTTACTTTATCGACCCCGAAATGATGAAAGGCAAAGTCGACCTCAGCAGTATTTGAACTCAGAACATAAAGACGGACGAAATGCCATGCGGTAACGATTCTGCCAGCTCAAAAATATTGAATTGAACAAACTTTAGGTGTTTCTTTTATATTTGGACTAGCACTATGACCCGGCATTGCCGGGTCTAGTGCTAGGGCTTGTTGTTCGGTGCCGGGTCGCAGTGAAAATCGTTCAGTAAATCAAGAGCTAAGTTTCTTATCAGATTTCATCCGGGGCCAGTTTTGTTGCTTTTGAGCTAGTTGGAGGTTTATATGAGGGGTTTGTAAGTTTTCGTTTCACACCCAACCCAGTTCTGCGCAATCAGTGTCGCAACGGGAACGCATGGGTCGGGAGTTTGACTGGCAGAGGTGATCGAGTTGCACATGCCAGCCCTTTTGACACCAACCACCCCTCACCTAACCTCATCGTCCTATATGAGTTTATAGCAATGATGGGAAAGTAGTGCTGATTCCGGCAAAAAAGGCAGAGCAAGAAGAGAACAAAAACAGCATTCAAAGTGATTTTATATATGACGCATGGCAGGAGGTAACAAAATAAGGTGAATAGTTCAAAGTTAATAACGCATGGAAGAATAGAAGACATCAAGGTTTCAATGGTATAAATAAGAGGTATGACGCATGGTAGCACATAAGACATTAAGGTCTTCAACTAAAACCTAGACTAACCTTATGGAAGGGGGCTCGGCAGCTTCTAATCCCGATCTATCACTAACCCATCCTAGGGGTTCTATACCTATGACAGGGCTGTGGAGATGTCCATGGCTTGTATTTTTCGAAGGAGTACGACTGCAAAGGGTTAAGGACCATTGAAGAATGTAGGTATGGGGATCCGCATTGGGGTACCTAACCAAAACTTGCCGACAGCTTTCACAAAAAGGGACCTATAGTCCGTTAAACATGCTTAATTTATAATCATTTGGTCTTGCAAAACTTCGGGGTAAACGATACTTCTGGTTTTACCCTCTGGGGCATATACAAACAGGGCATTCTTACTTCCAACGCGGGAGCAGGCAACATAAAGTTGCCCATGTGAAAAGCAGGGCTCGCTCAAATGTACTCACGTGACTGAGAGTGTCTGTCCCTGCGATTGACATCGCAAAGCAAAGCTTCACCGGAAATTGCATCCGGCGGAAAGTAAAGGGAATGTCTGATGGCGGTTTCCTCCTTTCTTTGTCCCGTTATGATGATCGCTTCAATGAAGTCATTGGACAATGACTTGACGACCAATCGCGTGCCGTTGCACTGTGTTGGCGGACGCAAATTCTGGATTAGCACGATGGGACAGCCGACTCACAGCTGTAGAGTGTGAGGTAGAAGCCCTGATGGCATCAAAGCGTGTAACAACTCGATCGCGATTTGGGCAGCTTCCTGTGGGTCTGGGATTCTGTCAATTGACTTGTAGACACGTTCCTCACGCTGAATTCGGTTGAGGAGTTGTTCGTTGATGTCATCTACGGAAACGTTTTTGGGAGCCAAGATGGCTCTTTCGCTGAGATATGCCATGTCGGCATACTTGTTTTGCAAATCCGGGAAAACCGAGTCATAGAGGTCGGAAGGGCGTTCAACTGAACTGCAAAGGTGCGAGATGGAGATTTCACTCTTATCATATTTGGGAACCTTCCCTTCCCCAAGGTCTAAAAGGTCAGCAGCAAACGATGCAGAGGTTGCGTCACCGAGTAAGTGGGCGCGCATCTTTGTTTCTAACCGATATGTATCCACTTTTGTCCACAACTTGGAAGACTTTAGGCACGCTTGGACCCCATCAGCCCAGGTGCCCTTGGGAATGATGGGGGGTGTTTGGCGGAAGTCGCCCGAAAGCAATACAACCACACCGCCCATAACGGCGGAGGAGTCCCTTATATCTCTCAAGCACCTATCCACGGCTTCAAGAGCACCCGTATGTGCCATGGTGCACTCATCCCATACGATCAAATGACAACGCTTCAGGACGTCTGCGTCATCTGAATTTGTTTTAATATTACACGTTAGAGCTTCAGACCTTATCAAATCCAAAGGCAGTTTAAATGTAGAATGCGCAGTCCTTCCACCCGGCTGCAACGTAGCCGCGAGGCCCGAGATTACCACGGCCAGTGCAATTTTCTTGTCTCGACGAACCCGGGCAAGAATTAATTTAGTTACGAGTACTGTAAAAATCTCCGACCAATCACATACAGCTAGCTGGCATTCAATTGGCGTATCAAGTTTCGGACATTTTGATTGGGTTTTGGATAGAAAATTCACAAAAAAAGTCACTTTTATTGATTTCTTTATTGGCTTTGCGGGGTGACTGGGGAAATGTAAAGATGTGCACGACCACCCTTGGATGGATTTGAATGACAATAGAAAGTGCGAGCCCTCTAACTGAAAAATTGTGGATTTGTATAAAGGACACACACACACACACATTTTGCCGTTTATATATATAGAGATAATACACTTAATTCTACAGACCCTATTTCAGCAACATGAGATGTAAAATTTCAATATCATTCCAGAGTGCTGAGTGAAATAAACCTCTTATCTAAGTGGGAAGTTGACTCTCGCTCTGTTTATATCAGGTAACACACTGAAAGCTATTGGGGACTTAGTAAATACATATTTTATAAAGGGTGAAACAATGCGTAAAACTTCTTCAAAATATAGAGTTTTTATCAAACAGATCTATTATCAAAGGTACTCAAATCAGGACCTGCGCTTTTTCGGATTTAGTATTGTAACTAAGACTTCATTACCCGATGTATAATTTCATTTCATAAGACTATATAGGTAGAGCAATGGTCGTCCACTAAGGACCCTTTAATTTAAACGATTTTCACCCTGAAAAGTAACTGGGAGCCATGTTATTTATAGTTTTTGTGTCTATATGATACGGTCTCAACGCATTTATTTACTTTAATTATTTGTCGCAGTCAATTTTTCCTGATGACTTGCTCAGTAGAGCGTAGCGTTTTACTACGGGAGTGATGAGAAGAATTATATGTTATTTCATTGATATAACACAAATTCTGAGGCTCTGCAGTTGACAAATATTCACCTCTATTCGTGAGAGGTAAAAGTCGAATTTCCATTCAATTAAACTCTTTTTTTCTCTGCCATAGTGTTGGATAAGTTAAAAAAGGTTGCAACAATTATAATTTTATTAAATATAGGCGCAAGAGTGGCTGTGTGGTAAGTAGCTTGCTAACCAACCACATGGTTCCGGGTTCAGTCTCACTGCGTGGTATCTTGGGCAAGTGACTTCTGCTATAGCCCCGGGCCGACCAATGCCTTGTGAGTGGATTTGGTAGACGGAAACTGAAAGAAGCCCGTCGTATATATGTATATATATATATATATATATATATATATATGGCAATTTCGAACAAGTTTCTGTAAAATGTTTCTATGAACGATCACTACAAGATCTTAAAATAACTTAGGAGTGGCTGTGTGGTAAGTAGGCGCAGGAGTAGCTGTGGTAAATAGCTTGCTTACCAACCACATGGTTCCGGGTTCAGTCCCACTGCGTGGCATCTTGGGCAAGTGTCTTCTGCTATAGCCTCGGGCCGACCAAAGCTTTGTGAGTGGATCTGGTAGATGGAAACTGAAAGAAGCCCGTCGTATATATATGTATATTTATATATATGTATGTGAGTGTGTATGTTGTGTATCTGTGTTTGTCCCCGCAACATCGCTTGACAACCGATGCTGGTGTGTTTAGGTCCCCGTAACTTAGCAGTCCGGCAAAAGGGACCGATAGAATAAGTACTAGGCTTACAAAGAATAAGTCCTGGGGTCGATTTGGTTCGACTAAAGGCGGTGCTCCAGCATGGCCGTAGTCAAATGATTGAAAGAAGTAAAAGAAAAAAAAAGAGTAAAAGAATGGTTTTTCTGTAGATGAACACCGAATGGCAAAAATAACTTTAAAATGAACGACTATTTCCAATTAATATTATTCGGTTAGAGGCTTGAATGTGATAAATACCAGCCTAATTCTTCCTGTGATCACACCTCTAGAAAGAAAACTGCGACATATTGGATAAATTAGTACCAGATACGTTTTGATGTCTGAATATAAGACGGGTTGGTAAACTCCTCTCCCATTTGCCTGCATGATCGGATCGGGGCTAAGTAACAATAATTGCAATTGCTGGTATATGATCAGGGCTGAGATGATGCCAGTGCTGTCTTAAAGCACAATTTTACTCAACAGTTGCTCGCATGCATCAATGGTTTAGGGGCTTAATGCTAATCTATGTACAGTCATTGTGTATGTAAGGGCTCCAAAGCATCGCTTTGCCCAGGAGCCTATAATTCTGCTAAGACCGCTATTGATACCCAAACACAATCCAACAATGGTGCGTCTTCGACATCTCCATTGTCTAACTGACAAGAAATTGAAATATAAAAAGTGGTGAAAGTAAAATGATGGATTTGAAATTAACTATTTTTCCTGGAACAACGATTTATTTTCATTTTACAAACTACTATCCCGCACGGACTCAACACAGACCCCTCCTCTTAGTGACTGCGTCTCCACCTCCCGCAACACGCAGCTTTATTTCTTATTTCTTCCTTCTTCTCTTCTTTCTTTGTTTTTTCTTTGTCTTTTTTCATTTTCTTTCCTTACGTGCTATTACGTCTTTTATTTTATTTTATTGTTTTATAACTTTTTGTTTTTTATTGTTTATAATTTTATTAATTTTATTGTTTTTATAAATTATTGTTCTTATACTCGAACACATACACACACATACTCACGTATCCACGAACACACACATACCTCCAACACACCACACACATACAACATACATGCACATATACGCACACATACTTCCACACACATACACATATACACACACCCACGCGCATACACACATATATGCGCGTACACACACACACGTACACAAACGTACGCACAGGAATGCACAGAAACCTATCTCATCCAACCCCATGCACACACAGACATACATACCTTTAGACACACACACATAAACATACACACAAGCACATACACGCACATACTCAAGCACACGCGCGTACACACAATAAAATGAACACAACCTGACACTCATCTCCACGGTCACACACACGCACATACACATACACGCACGTACATACGCACACAATACACGCACACACACATATACACACGTACATACACACACACACCAGCACAGATGCCCACATATACCTCCAACAAACAATACTCATACAGATACGCACACACTTATACACATATGGGCACAGACACACACGCACATACACACACGTAAGCGCACACACGCACACAAGCACACACACGCACATTTCACCCACACAACTCCAACCCCCCCACACACACGCATACACAAATTCACATACACACACGCATGCATACACATATACACACACCCACGCGCGCACACACATACACATACGTATACACATATAGACACAGACACAGACACAGACACACGCACACAAAAACATGCGCACACATACGCACGCACACACGCACACGAATGCACACACCCAACACTCAGAACCCCACGGATACACGTATATACACCCAAATACGCTTACACACACACATACGAACGCACACACAACTACACGCACATACGACACGCACGCACATACGACAAGCACGCACATACGACTCGTACGCACATACGACACGCACGCACATACACACACACACACACACACACACAAATGAATCCACACATACATCCCATACACACGGCACACAATTATACATACACGCACACAATTATACATACATGTATACTCACATACGCACGTACAAGCACACACGCATACGTACACTAAGTAAAGCACAGTTATTCGCCACACACCCAAACTCTACTCATACACACACGAACACCCACATACATACATACACACACACATACTTCAAACTAGCAGTACCTACTACTGACCTGGGGTAGAGACAAAAAGAAGCCACTCCCAATTCCTTCTTCCTTGACCTTAAACAATACTAAGCCCTACGACACGCAAAGATTAACAGCCACAACCACACACACACATACACACACGCACACACACACACGTGTTATCATTGCACACCTACACACATACACACACGCACACGCAGACCTTCGCGCACGCAGACCTTCGCGCACGCACACATCCACACTTACACACACGTACCTCCTCTTGCACTCTCCTGTCTTTGA
>NC_043002.1:113464089-113499089 GCF_006345805.1 Octopus sinensis | reverse complement strand
CACGTTGTTCATTATTCTAACTAAGTCTGCTATCAGTATGTTACTTTTCATGTGTGACAAAGCTGAGTTCTTGTGACAACATATTTTGAAGCTATGGGTTCCATGTAATAGGATTAGAAGAGCTGCACTCTATTGTTCACAGTCCCTAATCAAAATTCAGTATCAAGTACGGGGAGTCTATTGTTGGGGTGCTTAGTGGGGTAATTTATAGTTACCTTGATACTTTGGTAGATGGAGTTAGCTACCTGCTGGATGCTCTCCATTACGTTCCCCTCAGTTTCAAGACTACCTTTACTAGAGTTGGTCGT
Organism: Octopus sinensis; assembly: GCF_006345805.1. Classification (NCBI taxonomy): domain Eukaryota; kingdom Metazoa; phylum Mollusca; class Cephalopoda; order Octopoda; family Octopodidae; genus Octopus; species Octopus sinensis. The sequence goes on along the minus strand of NC_043002.1, from coordinate 113,498,781 downwards.
AACTATGATATTAATGGCATTTACATATCTACTGTAGAGTAGAAGAGTTGTGGACTGTTCAGCTAACATTTGCTTAAGTTTTCTGTCCCACCAGGTCATGAAGAGGCCGGCCACAGCTCCAGCTACATCGATACAGATGGCTGCACCTTGAACCTGCATGTATAATTTTTTTTATTAAATTTACTACGTGGTTTTTCAAGGTGGTTTTTACACAGGCCCCTATTACATGTGCAATCATTTCTTTCACCTGATTCTTGTTCTCAGGGTTTTGGGCGGGTGCAGTCCAGCCACTCCAACGCTCTGTGATGCTATATATATATATGTTTTTTGTTTTTTGGCTTTTTCCGTTTCTACGTCTTATTGTGATGTCCTGTACTCCCGTATAATTATTGATATATGCATGTATATATACATGTAGATGTAGGTACGTACATATATGTTTGTATGTATGCATATATTTTTATTTATCTCCTTATTGTCTGACAGCGCCCCGCATCAGGTTCGTTCCGATTCGTCGTTTCGATCCACTTCTTGGTCCCCTTTTTTATATTTATATTATTATATTGAAGATGCGGTACTCTCTCCCTTTGCTTTAACCTCTTCAATCTTTCTCCCTCCCCCTCCTCCTCTCTCTTCGCCGCGTGTCCCCCTCCTCCTTCCCTCTTCCTTGCCTATAAAACAAAATTCCTTTACACGTGGTTCCCACTATTGAAAAGACTGCCTCCACGCGCTGCTACTACACTTTCGTCCTTGCCAGCAAAAGGCTTCTTCGTTCGTCCCCTTGTGTGGTTGATTTCCTGTATAGTATTCTTGTTATTTTCTCGTTTTGTAACTAATTGTACTTTTTGTACATGTATTTTTATTTTTGCAGTTTTATTGTTTGTCTATGCCAGAAAAAAGGCTTTTTCGTTCGTCCTCTTGTGTTTGTTTTTGTACATGTATTTTAATTTTGCAGTCTTATTGTTACGTCTTGTCTGTGTTCGTACTCATGTGCCCCGCTGCTTGAAATTTTATTTTAATTCTCTCGCAGGAAGGCCTATTGGATTAGTGTTCTGTTATGCCTTCGAAACATGCCTGACTCCTTTAGCGACAGCTGATGACGGGGGTTTTGTCCTTGTGTAGCTCGTCCTGTATTTGTTTTTCGTTTTCCGTTTTCTTGTTTTTGTTTTTTGGCTTTTTCCGTTTCTACGTCTTATTGTGATGTCCTGTACTCCCGTATAATTATTGATATATGCATGTATATATACATGTAGATGTAGGTACGTACATATATGTTGTATGTATGCATATATTTTATTTATCTCCTATATATATATATATATATATATAATAATAATAAATATTAGGGAATAAATCCAAATTTACAGGGAAAAATCAGATTTAGGATTAAATCGATTTTATAGTAAAATATTATAAAATATTATTCGAGACAAAACCACTATTAAGTCTTTCCTTGTTTGTTTTGCAAAATAGTGGTTTTGTCTCGAATAATATTTTATATATATATATATATGTATATGTATATGTATATGTATAACTGATTTGTGAATTTGAAGAAATGAAACAATATATTCAGAAATTTAGTAAACGAAACTGTTTGTAATATTGGTTTCAAATTTTGGCACAAGGTCAGTAATTTTGGGGAGGGAGTAATTCGACTACATCGATCCTAGTGCTCAACTAGTAATTATTTATTGACCCCAAAATGATGATCTCGGCGGAATTTGAACTCAGAGCGTAAAGTCATACGAAATGCCACTAAGCATTTTCCCCGGCTTTGTATATAGATTTATGAACAGGAAAGTATGTATACGTGCGTAAGTCAGTGTCTCAGTTTATGAAAATAGCTTAATTTATCTGTGTAGGAGAAATGTTGTGTGGCTGTGTGGTAAGTAGCTGGCTTACCAACCACATGGTTCTGGGTTCAGTCCTACTGCGTGGCATCTGCTCTTTCTAGTGAGCCAGATATCTTATTTTTTGTGTGGGGCATCTCTTATGTGTTTGAATGTACACTGTATTCTTCTCTGAATAATGTATAGTCTATTGAGTAAATTTTTTCCTTCTCGCTAGACCACTGGTAACAAAGAATTTTTGCGATATATATTCTTGCTACCCTAAGATTTTAATTAATGATAAAATGTTTTTAGCTAATTTTGGAAGAAAATCGGCAATTTATTTACTGCCGGTTAGTTCCGCATTTGCGTGGTGGATTCGAAAAATTATAACATATGGACACGTGGCGGGTTATTTTTGTCGCTCCGTATCTATGCGTTCGTTCCTTGGCACCCTACTGAAGAAGCAGCACCAGATAGAGATTGGAATTATTTTATTTCAATCTATATAGTCTGCAGAAACTATGCATGGTCTAGGACAATAAGGTAAAGGTTTTTATTTTTCATTCACTTTCAAAATTACAACAATTAGTGGCTTGGAGTTTAACTGCTCCTTCTAGTGAGTCAGATATCCTATTTTTGGGGGGTATCTCTAATGCGTTTGAATGTACACTGTATTCTTCTCTTTCCTTCTATTCCCCTCTGCCCTCTAACCCCACACGTAGCTACCAACAGACGGTATCCTCTACTGTCCAAGACCTCATCTCGTCCTCCCGTCTCCCCCGCACCGCATCCAACCTAATTGTGCGAACCCCACGTACCCCCACCATTTACTTCCTCCCCAAAATCCACAAACCCAACAACCCTGGCCGCCCCATCGTCTCCGCCTGTAACTGCCCCACGGAGCTCATCTCTAAATAACCTCGACCGTGTCCTTGCCCCCCTAGTGGCATCTCTTCCCTCCCACATCCACGATACCAACCATGCTCTCCGGCTTTTCAACTCTTTCTCCTTTCCTCCCGGCTCCTCCAAAATCCTTTTTACTATGGACATCCAAAGCCTCTATACTGTTATCCCTCACCACGAAGGACTGCAGGCCCTTCGACACTTTCTTGACCTCCGCTCTAACCCTGTACCTGACACCTCCACACTCATTCGTCTGGCCGAACTTGTCCTTACTCTGAACTCTGCTTTCTCGTTCGCGGCGAGTTCTACCATCAGATCTCGGGAGTGGCCATGGAACGCGAATGGGCCCCAACTATGCGAACCTGTTCGTTGGCTATGTTGAGGCCCAAATATTCTCTAATTTCACTGGTCCCATTCCTGAACTATATGGTCGTTATATTGACGACATTATCGGTGCCACCTCACTCTCCCCCGAACATCTAGATTCCTCCTCTCTTTCGTCCAATCTTTCCATCCAGCCCTCCACTTCACTTCCACTATCTCCAACACCTCTGTCTCCTTCCTCGACATTTCGGTTAGCATTCTTCACTCCACTCTTACCACCTCCATTCACTACAAACACACAGACTCACACTCATACCTCAACTTCTCTTCCTCCTCCCACCCAGACACACCAAGCTTTCCATCCCCTATTCCCATTCCTCCTCCGTCTACGTAGGCTCTGTAGTGACGACCATGACTTTGAGACTCAGTCTCAACGTATGGCTCACCACTTCACCCTACGTGGATACCCCCTCACCACTATCCACACCGCGCCTTGCCAGAGCACGGTCCGTGGACCGTGTATCTGCTCTCTCTCCCCGAACCCGCCCTGTAGTCTCTCCGCCTCCCTTTTCCCCTCACTTACCACCCCACGACCCTACGTCTCCAACGCACCATTCTTCGAGCTTTCCGTCATCTCCAGTCCGACCCGTCCACTTCACACCTCTTCCCTAACCGACCCCTCCCCTCTTTCAAACGAGCCCACACCTTCGAGACCTTTTGGTCCATAGCTCCTTCCCTGACCCTACCTCCCAACCCGGCTCGTTCCCCTGCTCCCGCCCACGTTGCCGCACTTGCCCTTACCTCTCCAACACCACCCGCCTCACTAGCACCCACCATCGACCCTATCCCATCATCCACTCCTTCACCTGCACCTCCAGCAATATTATCTATTGCATCTCTTGCTCTCTCTGCAATTCCTTGTACATCGGACAAACGGGACGCCGCTTGGCTGACCGGTTCGCGGAACACCTTCGTGACATCCACCTTGCGAACGACACACCGGTCTCACGCCATTTCCGCTCCACCGGTCACTCCTTGCAACACACCTATCTGTGTTCGGTTTGTCCTTACACAGAGGCCATCCGGATTCCCGTTTGCGCCGTGAACAGGAATTAATCTTCTCTCTTCGCTCTTATACGCCATTTGGTCTCAACTCTCCCCCCCTCCTCATCTAACCCCCCTCTCCCCCTCCTCACCTATCCTTTCTCCCCCCGACCCCTACTTCTTCAGTCCTTCATCCTTTCACCCCTACTCCCCTTCCTTCTTCCTTCTTTCTCCCTCCCTCTTCCCCCTTCCCTCTGCTCCCTCACTCCCTCTCTCCCCCTCTCCCTCTTTCCTCCTTCATCCCCCTCCTCCCCTTCCTTCTCCCCATCCTCTCCTCTTCCCCCCCCTTCTCCTCCCCCTCTTATTCCCCTCGCCTTCTCTCCCCCCCTCTTCTCCTCACCTACACCACATGACTTTACACATCACATCACATATGATGTGCCATACTAATACACACACCACTAATACATACTAATACGTACTAATACATACCAGTACACACTAATACTTACACCAACCCTACATACACACGTCCAGACCCCGCAACGCACTTATACCTCTCTCCACACACACACAAACCTATACATACCAATACGTACTAATACATACTAATACATACTAATACATACACCAACCCCATACATACGCACGTCCAGACCAATCTTACGCACTAATACTCTCTCATACACACACACACACACACACACCCTATACATACTAATACATACACCAACCCTATACATACACACATCCATCCAGACCCCTCCCACGCACTTTTAGCTGGTCCCTCAACCCTTTTATTATCTCCCCTTATTTCGCTCTCGCGTCTCATGTTTGATCTTTGACCTCTGGCCGAAATCAGATCGCCATGTTGATTCGTTAGCTACTGCACGCATTTTTTTTCTCTCCTTCTTTCTGTGTTTTTCTCTCTCTGTGTATCTTTCTGTTGAAGAGCGTAGGCTCGAAACGTTAAAGACTTGTTTTATTTATATTTCCTGAGCGCCATACTAATACAATTGTTCGTTTGTTTTCCACCTGCCTTCGTCTTTTGTTTATTTCATAAAGCTTCCCGTTATATATATATATATATATTATATATTATATATATAATATATATATATTACTGATTAGATAAAAAGTCCAAGGCTGCAAATAGTTTTCAGAACAATTTATAAAGAAAAAGTCTTAGAGGTGTTTCCGGGATATTTTATATATCTCTTTTATATATCTCTTCATCATTTTATATATCTCTTCATCAACCTTTGAATGTTCCAGTAGCTTACAGTTTGGAGTTTCGCTGTTACGTAATGAGAAAAGTCTCCAATCAGATGATTTGTATTAGATGAAAGAAAACATTCAATGGTGTCCCAGCCATCTAATTGGTTATTACTTTCGCCATTAAAATGAGTCAAGTAGAATTGGATGTTTTTTACGGGAAAAAATCTGCAATAAATTTGAACTTTCAATCTGACAACGTATTCTTGCTACGAACTAGAATTACGATACTTTGCTAACACCGTAACTCCAGTGTACTATGTATCATTGTGGATCGCGGTTTCGATTCCCAGACCGGGCGTTGTGAGTGTTTATTGAGCGAAAACACCTAAAGTTCCACGAGGCTCCGGCAGGAGATGGTGGTGATCCCTGCTGTACTCTTTCACCACAACTTTCTCTCACTCTTACTTCCTGTTTCTGTTGTACCTGTATTTCAAGGGGCCGGCCTTGTCACTCTCTGTGTCACGCTGAATATCCCCGAGAACTACGTTAAGGGTGCACGTGTCTGTGGAGTGCTCAGCCACTTACGCGTTAATTTCACGAGCAGACCGTTCCGTTGATTCGGATCAACCGGAACCCTCGTCGTCGTAACCGACGGAGTGCTTCCATCTATCATTGTGGAAGTCTCATGCTTACTCATCAGACACTTAGCTGTCCTTGCACTCATCTCACTACTTCTAACTCCGGACTTCCACATCTCAGCAACTAAGAAATCATGTTGGATAATGGTTACAGAATCAGTTATTACAATTCGTTCTCCATTTAAAATATAAATAGGATGTTAACTTGGTTCTAATTTTACACACACATTTCCTTTCAAATTTTGGGAAACCCACATATTTCAATGCAGCGTCATCTGACAAGAACAAGAATATAAACGATATTATAAATTCCCTGCATTTCCAAAATGTTTGTGGTCCACTTCACTATTTAAATATTTTATAACCACTTTTAAAATTAACAATTCTCTCGTGATATTTCGTAAAAAGTCTTTTACTAGGGTAATAAGTTAAACTAGTCAAATTATTCTTTCACAGAGTTAAGTATGTTAGTAGACTTTCTAACTAGAAAGGGTATGGCCTGGTCAGCCTGTAATGATACTTCAAACTTGAAATCTTCAAAGCCACAGTCGAACCAATTCTACTATATGGCTCAGAAACCTGGACGTTATCAAAGAAGCTTGAGAGGCGGTTGGATGGAACCTACACTCGCCTCCTTATGAGAGCTCAAAATCTCTCGTGGAAGCGCCATCCAACCAAAATGCAAATATATGGGAAACTACCACCTGTGTCATCTCTTGTGAAAGGTAAGAGAGTCCAGTTTGCTGGACATTGTTGTAGAGCTGAAAAAGAAGTAATTTCTCCTCTTCTCCTCTGGAAGCCATCTACTCGCAATACCAGAGGGCGCACACTCTCCTACCCTGATGTAATCTCCAGGGATACAGCATGGTAAATTCCATTGTCTCGACCACGGTCGAACAATGATGATGATGTTAGTAAACTTTGTTTAGAGCAAGACTCCATAATGTTGTTAGTGATGACTGAAAAAAATCTGTAATTAAAGGTAGTTCTAACCATGTCTATTGCACCTGTTTCAGTCAATCAAGGACTACATCATCTTAGAATTTTGTCTTTATTTAAGATGGTGTAAATTGAAGAACATTTATTGCTTTATGTAGTAAGCCTAGAGTCTATGTAGAGGCTCTCGTTGTTCCACTTACGTTAATGTGTTTCATTGCTGTGAAGTCGAATGAAAGGAACAATTTTTGTCGTTGTCACAAAACATAACTTGTATCAAATTGTACACACGGTCAGAAGGATTAAGATTCTGTGCTCATATTTATTTTGGGTGCTTCGTTATGACATTGAGAACATTTGATTATACGAGCCTCAGGTCACTTATATTGGTGGGAAGATACTCAGATCTGAAAATATATTTCTTTACTACCCACAAGGGGCTAAACATAGAGGGGACAAAAAAAGACAGACAAAGGGATTAAGTCGATTACATTGACCCCAGTGCAAAACTGGTACTTTATTTATCGACCCCGAAAGGATGAAAGGCAAAGTCGACCTCGGCAGAATTTGAACTCAGAACGTAACGACAGACGAAATACCGCTAAGCATTTCGCCCGGCGCGCTAACATTTCTGCCAGCTCTCCACCTTGAAAATATTGGACTTATTAGAAATGTTCAAGAGCTAAGTAAACCCTTGCAGTTCTACGACCGATGGTCACGGCTGGAACGCATTAGAACATAGGGCTGCTCAATCTTTCATATGGTTTATAGAAATTATTCTAAGAATGGATTTGTGACCTAATGTTTTTGCAAAAGATTGTTCAGAATTATGCAAATTCTTTTCATCATTCAGAAGTACAGTGCAATCTACTTAAGAAATTCACGATCCATCATTCTTACCCCGGAAGCTTTTATTACTTTATACTTCCGGTTACTGTTATCTTTCTATTATTTTTATTTCTATCTCTCAGCTTTTGATCTCCCCCCCTCTCTCACTGTTTCCATCACTACCTCTGTCTTTCCATTATTTTCGATATCCACCGCTCCCATGTTTCCATTCATAATATCATACGATTGTTTTATTTTAGCTTCTTTGCCTACTTGCAGGAGTGGGTCTGTGGTAAGTAGCTTGCTTATCAACCACATGGTTCCGGGTTCATTCCCACTGCGAGGCACCTTGGGCAAGTGTCTTCTACTATAGCCTCGGGCCGACCAAAGCCTTGTGAGTGGATTTGGTAGACGGAAACTGAAAGAAGCCCGTCGTATATATATATATATATATATATATATACACACACACACACACACACACACACACACACATATATACATATATATGTATGTGTGTGCTTGTTTGTGTGTCTGTGTTTGACCCCCAACATCGCTTGACAACCGTGTTTACGTCCCCGTAACATAGCGGTTCGGTAAAAGAGACCGATAGAATAAGTAGTAGGCTTACAAAGCATAAGTCCTGGGGTCGATTTGTTCGACTAAAGGCTGTGCTCCAGTATGGCCGCAAGCAAAATGACTGAAACAAGTAAAAAAGAGAAAGAAAAAGTGTACTCTCTTTTGCCCTCTATGTTCCGGGATCCACTCCTACATATTTTCTGAGCGGAAACCAGAAAAAAAACCTATTTATAGTAAGAGAGATTTACGTCATAGTACATACACTCACGTAAATATATGAACACCGAAGATAAATATTGCAATTTTCATAGAATTTATATCCATTGGCCAGACCTCAAGTTAAAGTTTCTTTAAGAACACAGGTCACCAGTCTTCAGACTATGTGATCTAATTTCCGACCACTTGTAAAGAGATCCGTTGTAACATAACAAGGTTGGTAGGCATTTACCACATGTAGTTTCATAGTATTATTGTTTAGCTCCCAATAAGTTTTAATTAAATGGACCTATGATTAAAAGCATGCCATCCGTGAACATCCCATCTTGTCATATATCAAGAGCAACATTGTTCAATTTCTTTACATTAGGTTGTCCCCAAAGTTCGTAAACACTTGCGAAAATTGAATTTTTACTCGCCAAGTACTAACAAAAATTATTCCTCAAAATAAAGACCATTATTTTCCAAGACTTTCTACGAACTTTTGGGACAACCTCATATTTAAGGCGGCAGGATGCTATTCTGAAAGAGATTTGGTTGTTACTTGTAGCAGATCGAACAGCCATATATGATACGTAGATAAGCTGTCAGTGTTATTATGTACAAAGTCAAAAACGAGTTTATGACAGTAATAAACAGCTATTACTAGTCTACGGCAGCTTACATTTGGGGATCCCTTCATCCTCCACATGTATCAAATTACTTATTTTTTTGTGAACTGTTTTCCCCAAAGGAAATAAGCCATATGCGTGTTTGCGTGTGTCTGTGTGTGTCTGTGTGTGTGTGTGTGTAAGCACGTATATACATATACATACATACATACATACATATATATGTATATATGTATATATATATATATATATATATATATATATATATATATATATATATATATATATATATATATGTATACATATATGTATACATACACACACTCTCACACATGTGTGTGTGTGTATGTGTGAACATATAAATATATGTACATCTATATATATGTGTGTGTGTGTATGTATATGTATGTTTGCAACATGTTTGTATCTCTTTCTCTCTCCCTTTTCTCCCCTCCCCTCCCCCTCTCATTATATATATAAGAATAGTCTTTCCATCGTCTTGGCTTTACAACCCTCATCGTTTGTTTTTACTGTTTTTTTCCTCATTGTTCTGTCTTTTACCGTTTTTACTTTTTTATTTTTACTGTTTTGTTCTCACTGTCCTGTTCTAGTTACTACTTTCACCTTCCGCAAAATATCCCAAATTTTATTTAATTTGCTTTGCGGGAAGGATTGTTTCAACGAAGTCGCGTCTTGTCCTTATCTTCGAACGCGGAGTAGATGAAACAGGGACAACTGAAGACGGGGAATATTCCTTGTGTTGTATGTCTTATACTCTTATTTTTCGTTGTTTGAAAAAATGTTCGTTTCTATGTTTTTGTTTTTATGTTTTCGTTTCTCATTGTGTTCAACGTTTTTCTTTATGTCTTGTAGCCATATATGCATGTATATATACATATAGATGTAGGTATGTACATATATGTATGTATATATGCATATATTTATAAATTATTTATATTATTATGTGACCGAACGCCACGCATCCTTTTCCAAGTAAGTTTTATCTTAATATATAATAAATATATATATACATACACGCATATATTACATGTACATAAACTATCTATGTAATATATACATATATATGCTTGTATGAATGAATGTATATATATATACATATGAAGATATGTGGATATATATGTATGTATGTAGCGTTTGTTGTTTATCTTTCATCTTCTACTTGTTTCACTCATTAGATAGCGGCCATGATGGGACACTGCTTTGAATGGTGGAACGAATCAACACCGCCACCAGTATTTATGCTTAGAGCTTGGTTCTTATTCTATGGTTCTCATTTGGCCGAGTCGCTAAGTTACGGGGACGTAAACAAACAAAAATCGGTTATCAAGTGGTATTGTTGGTAAACGCAAAAAGACACACTCACACACTTATATATATATATATATATATATATATATATATATATATACAAAATAAGAAAATGGAGAAATACATCCAAATCAAATATCAATTACCAGATAATACCCTATCACATAATAAAGTATGTGATTGGTATTATCTGGTAATTGATATTTGATTTGGATGTATTTCTCCATTTTCTTATTTTGTATTATGAATTTGTGGTAAAACATTTTACCTTTGCCCATATAATACAGTAAATGAATTAATTGCATCGCAATTCTTAACATTTATGTATTAACTTTGTTGGGTACTTCACTAGCAGTATATTGGATATATGTTATCCCATGGAGGGTTGCATTTACAACCCCAATCTCAATTTGTATATATATATATATATATATATATATATATATTTGTATTTATATGACAGGCTTCTTTCAGTTTCCGCCTACCATCTTCGCTCACAAGGCCTTTTGTCGACTCGGGACCATAGTAGAAGACACCTGTTTAATTTGCCACGCAGTGGAACTGAACCTGGAATCATGCAATATATTTATTAAATATGCATATACAAAACAGGTGCACGTAGACATACAGTCATGTAGGTTACGTGTATTTATGTTTATTTGCAAATCATAGTAATATATATGGATATATACACGCGAAGGCTTTTCACGCTGTAGATGTATTTTTGTTTATCAATTTTACTTTTAAAGTATTGTGCCGTGCTGTATTGTAATTTTCTTAAGTTTTGCCCTTGTGGCAAATGTGGAAAATCATTTTCCTTTTCGCTTTTCTTTAGGCTTTTCATTACTCGAGCCATTGCTTTCTCTTCCGGACTTTCATGGCCAGTTATTCTTTAAATTGTTTTCTCAAACACAATTTAAACAGAGGAAGTGAACAACATCGTAAAACAATCCCCTCGAGAAGCAGCTGTCACATAAACAAACTTGGGTTTCTTTCGTAACAGTTTAGACGGTTCTCTTGCGAATTTTAAAGAGAAAAGTAATAAAAGAATTATTTCAGCCGAAGAAACATTTTCCAAGAATAATTATGCACCACATAAATACGAAAGATGAGGACATTAGTGGGAGTGTATCAGATAAATTGATAACTGATTCTTAAATTTATTTCACGCGTTGATATATTACTATTCAATAGGTTTTAGATTTCTAACCATGTAACTTAATCATTTTCTTTTCCAAAGCTTCACTTTAAGATTCCGCTCACGTGTTTCACTCGCTCAGAAGGAAAATGATGTCCTTATTACCAGCAGAATATTTTCCGCTTGAAGCACGTATGTTCTCGTATTGGAAACTTGAATAGACATCGGGAGGAAATGAATAAAAGGAAACATTCGCGTCAATACATCACAACTTCCCGTATTTTATATTGGTATCTACAGGTTGTTCGGGCTAAATTTGACAGTTTGCATGAAAGGAAGAGAAAACACAACATCCCATCCAAAATAATGATAAAAAAATCGTATTAACTAGTTTTATGGCAAGGAGATAACAATTTATTCAAAGTAGCCGCCCTCAGCTTCCCCCATAGCCCCAGATCGGAAACTGGCGCATGTTTTCCTCACTATGTCCTTGGGAAGATCTAACTCTTCCTTGATATTGACCTCCTATTCGTCCTTGGTGTTGCAAGCAGAGCGGTTGGTGTCTTTCTCAACCGCGCCCCATACATTATAATCCATAGGATTACAATTGAGGGAATTAAAAGGCCAGAAATTGGGGCTGGTGAAGTGGTAAAAATTCTCCGAACTACTTCTGACTCTTACCAGAGGTGTGGCAAGGACCTAAATCCTTCTGGCAGCAACCCTCTCTAGTAAGGGTTTGAACATAGTCTCCAGCAGCTTCACATAGCCGTGTGAATTGAGCTTAAAGCTTGGTTTTTATGATGTCTCTGTCAAGTTTTACAACAAACCTTTACAGTGTTCACTGAGTATTGAGCAGTGGTCACGATGTCGGCATTTTGACACCCGGCGCAAATCCTCATGATACAGCTTACTGTTTTCCAATATTCAGATGGCTTCCAGTTTTCCATGTCATCTAACTTTTTCTCTTCTACAATTTTAATTTCTATGTTCACAAGCTCTGTTAACTGTTCACCAGTACATAAAGCTGTTCTTGAAAAAAGGAGACGTGAAAAACAGTCAAATTAAGCCCGAACATCCTGCATTTGACTGGACACAGCAAAGAATTTTGTTGAGGGCTGACATTGAATATTACTCGTTATTTTTTCAACTGCGTATAAGAGGCAAATCAAAACGTGATAAACTTAGAAGCAACTCGTACAAGAATATAACTAAGGTCATCTACTATTTCTTCGCCTCCCATAGCTTTTCTCTCTCTTATTGTCGAGGACTTTCTTGTCGTAGACGACTGATGAGGATCCTGCAATTTCTTGCTGAACAACACGCATAGAGGATTTGTGTTACAGTGAATAAATGTTTGTGCTTTACATTAATTCACTCCCTCCGTGAAATAGATTGTTTCCTGAACATGTCAGATGTCGAAGTGATCGCAGAGCAACATGAGATGAAGTGTTTTACTCAAGATCACAGCGCATTGCCCAGTTTAGGAATCGAAATCAAATCTTGCAATTGTGAGTACAATACTCTTTACTACCTGGCCACGTGCCTTTGTATTCTATACACAAAGATATTAAGATAGTCTACCCTCATTAGAAACTACGTAAATTCAGTCATGGAAAGGATAACGCAGTGGAATATAAAGAGGGATGAAAATCGAAAGATCAATATTCGCCTCCAAAATTTACCTCTTTATTCAAGTTACTGTGAAATAGGTTGGTTACAACTGACTTACAAAGATGTCTACACAAAAATATTTTGTTTCAGTAACATTGACCCATTTGCAAACACATTCAACCCATGTTCATGGCCAACATAAAAGTGCATCTCTTTGAAAATTCTTTCGAATTTTCTTTAGTTTTGTGTGTCGTACCTTCAGTCTTCTGGGACCTCCCAGACTAGTGATGGTCGATAAAGAGATAACATGGACGAGGTTATCGTAGTTTTGGAGAAGAAGGATTAGATGAATCAGTTAGCAGGGTGTGTGATGATCTGTAATTTTAGGGCAGTACGAATCGTTTAGCAAAGTAGAAGAGACGGAAGAGGGTTAGGAGATAAGCCGCGTTGTTGAGTGAAGGTTTGTTCGGACAAGCTAGTTTTGCATGCGATCTATACTTGCAAATACTTGTTTGCTTGTGTGCGTGCGCATATATATATATATATATATATATATACGAAGCAAGTTTAAAATAATGGTCATTACATATTTTTCCTTTACTGGACCAATTTTGGCTTACAGCTGTTTCCAATAATCAATATAGTAAATTTACATTATTGTAAATTTACTCAATTGTTTTATTGATCAATTGAGGACTATTGAACGACCTAAGAAAATTAATGCTATTTTCCTCAGAACCCTTTTTGGTGTGCCAACAGAGAGCTTATGGAGTATGTTGCCCGAATTGATAATCCCTCATTATTTGTTATATATATATTATATATATATATATATATAATATATATATATATATATATATATATATATATATATATGTATGTATGTATGTATGTATGTATGTATATATATATATATATATATATTATATATATATATATATATATAATATATATATATATATATGTGTGTGTGTGTGTGTGTGTGTGTGTGTGTGTGGTGTGTGTGTGTGTGTGTTTGTGTGTGTGTGTGTGGTGTGTGTGTGTGTGTAGCCCATAAGAAATTGTCTTTACTTTCCTGTAGGTGATTTTACTTTGAAGAGGTGCGCGCCCAGAATCAAATATTATCCGAGTACCATGGAGTAGCGATATGTTTCTCGCAAGCTGAGTTTGCACATAAAGGTTTGTTTCTCCGCTTGAAAATTGTTGGTTCAATCTATTCTTTGTACTCACAATTTCCCCCTTGTCAGTAAAGTAGATGGCGAGCTAGATAGATAAAGAAGGCCCTCCAAACATACTTATAAACATGAAGAAGGTTTGAGCGGTGATCCAATGACCCTTTGAGCATTTCTAGATAGTCTAATTTTAAGTAAAGTTTTAGTACGGTTATATATTTGTGCGTTAGTGTACAAATGTGAACTAAATATTTTATCGCTCCTCATTACGAAGTTCCAGTTACATCCAGTTCAATTTCATCCTTTCATCACCGCGATGGATATATTTGTTGGTTTTATAGAATTGTCTGAGGAGAAAAGGCAGAGCCTCAGAAACTGGTGGACGAAAATAAAGGGAAATCCGGACCTTTTCTGTCAGATATGATTTGAATGTATTCCATAGTGTTACTGCGGCTAATAGCACTCAAGTCGCGGCCTTGATGATAATAATAACTATTATTTCAAATTTTTGCCACAAGGGCAGCTTGGGGGAGATAAGGACGAATCGATTACATCGACCCCAGTGTTAAACTGGTACTTATTTTATTGAGTTCGAAAGGAAGAAAGGCAAAGTCGACCTTGGCGGAATTTGAACTCAAAACGGAATTTGAACTCAGTGTGTAACTGGTACTTAATTTATCGACCCCAAAAGGATGAAAGGCAAAGTCGACCTCGCGGAATTTGAACTCAGGACGCAGTGGCAGACGAAATACCGCTAAGTAGGTGACGTCATAGCAGGTGGTGGATTAGCTGAACAAAGAGAGGTTCAGAGCGGTATTACCTCATGTTTCACGTCGAGCAGAACGTGTGACTCGGTTTACCTTTTCGATTGAGGGTATTTCATTTCACTTCTGTTTCAAGTTAATTGCTTAGGGATAGTCGCATTCTAATCTCATGTTATGAGTCATTGTGTTTTAGTTAGTAATAGCAGATTGCCATATTAAGTGTCATTTTTAGTTTCATATTTTCCTTTCTGAACCAAATCCCACTGGATTCTACTTGCACTACGTCATTCTGTGGTCGAGTTATTTATAGGTTTGTTCATTTGACAATTCGTAGTTTTAGCCAATGTAAAAATTAAAAAAAATATTCCATGTTCTTAGACAAGGTCAGTTTGAAAATCTTATCTTGAAACAAGCTAACCAACTCGAAGAAAGTTTAATAGTACCCGAATTTATACACCATTGACTTGTCAATAATCGAATCAAATAGAAAGTAAAAATGTGTATTGGTGTATTTGGAGCTTTCGTTGCAGTAGGAACTACTGTACTTGTAATGCGATATTTGTGCATGGTGTCCTTGAGTGATTGTATGTGCGAATACGTTGGTCTATTGAGGTGTATTTAACCAGACATGTATAATGGAGGAACTGTATTTCAAATATATTAATATATTTGAGCATGTGTACACTTATACGTACATACGGTCACATATACGTCATGTATACATACATATTACATATGCTTTATGGGAGCTGCTCCAAAGTGCCTTCAGTTTATTTTACTATTCATTCTCTCAGGGCTGATATCATATAGATATTATATTGCAGTCACTTGCCTATACCTTCTCTAATAAATCTGGCCATTGTGTTGACTCGAAATAAATAATTGGAAATGAAGTCTGGTGACTTACGAATCATAATTATAAACTTAGCGGGGTTGTCGTTGAAGTGGAATGCCGGACTTCATGAATCAGGCTTTAGATTTTTAAAAGTCAATAATTCAAACCCAATTGATATAATAATTACTAACTGAATTAGTAATTTCAGTCAAAGAATGAAATTAGTTATATTGAGATTTTCTTCAATCAATTTTTAGTAGTGAGCTGTTCCTCTCTTAATTTATAAATTTATCAACAAACACAACATGCTTTTATAATGAGAGAGCTGGGGAGATAAAGTCCTGCATCGAAACTTAGATAAATAGCAGACAATTTATAATAGTCGATGAAAATTCATTATATAGCGGCAAATGACTGTGGAGTTCACTGCACCAGAAATCTCTCTCGCATCTGTTTCTGAAACTAGAGTTTTTTTAAACCTTTGCCTGTTCTAAGTATTTTCATAGGTCTCCTCTTTAACGTCCTTGCTTGTTTTCAGACTTTTACTCAACTCTTGTTTCGTACGTTCTGTGTAATATAAAGCTTTCCTTTCATACGTTCCAAGTTGCTCTGGTGTTGAAAACAATTGGTAACGTGTATCAAAGATGATGTATGGAGGCTAAGAAAAATTGCCCTGTGTATTACATGTGATACACAGAACAGGCGCAGAATTTTCGGCAAGAATATTCTTTCTCACGTCAATAAAATAATTCTTCTTAATGTTGGCACAGGACAATTTTGAAGAAGGATGTTGATTACATCGATCCCAGTGCTGAACGGATTCTTATTCTAGGGGGGGGGGGAGCACTCCGTCGGTTACGACGACAAGGGTTCCGGTTGATCCGATCAACGGAACAGCCTGCTCGTGAAATTAACGTGTAAGTGGCTGAGCACTCCACAGACACGTGTACCCTTACCGTTGTTCTCGGGGATATTCAGCGTGACACAGAGAGTGACAAGGCTGGCCCTTTGAAATACAGGAGTGAGAGAAAGTTGTGGCGAAAGAGTACAGCAGGGCTCACCACCATCCCCTGCCGGAGCCTCGTGGAGCTTTAGGTGTTTTCGCTCAATAAACACTCACAACGCCCGGTCTGGGAATCGAAACCGCGATCCTACGACCGCGAGTCCGCTGCCCTAACCACTGGGCCATTGCGCCTCCACTCTTATTCTATATACCTTGGACGGATGACAAGCAAAATCAATCGCGGCGGAATTAGAACTAAAAACGTAAAAACAAGCGTTTTGTGCCGTGCTTCGAAGATCGTTCCAGCTCGTCACGCTCACCTTAATGATAATAATTATATCAACTTAAGGCGGTGAGCTGGCAGAAACGTTAGCACGCCGGATGAAATGCTTAGCGGCATTTCGTCTGTCCTTATGTTCTGAGTTCAAATTATCCCGAGATCGACTTTGCCTTTCATCCTTTCGCGGTGGATAAATTAAGAACCAGTTGCGTACTGGGGTCGGTCTAATCACCTGGCCCCACTCCCACAAAATTTCGGGCCTTGTGCCTAGAGTAGAAAAGAATAATTGTATCAACTTAAGGCACAAGGTTAGTAATTTTAGGGGTAAACATTGTCTATTATTTGACCAGTACTTTATTTTGGCGACCCTAAAAGGGTTGAAAAGCAGAGTAAACTTCGGCGGATGTGAACTCAGAACGTATAGAGCCAGAAGAAATACCGCTAAACATTTTGTCTGGTATACTAACAATTTTACTAGCTCGCCATCTTAATAAGTATAATAATTATTCTTTCTATTTTTGGTATAATGTTTGCAAATTTGATGGGGATGGGATAACTCGATTACACAAACCACACTTCTTAACTGATACTTGACCAAAGAATAAAAGGCAAAGTCAACTTCGGCGGAGTTTGAACTTAGAACGTAAAGACGGACGAAATACCTATTTCTTTACTACCCACAAGGGGCTAAACACAGAGGAGACAAACAAGGACAGACAGACAGATTAAGTCGATTATATCGACTCCAGTGCGTAACTGGTACTTAATTTATCGACCCCGAAAGGATGAAAGGCAAAGTCGGCCTCGGTGGAATTTGAACTCAGAACATAGCGGCAGACGAAATACCTATTTCTTTACTACCCACAAGGGGCTAAACACAGAGAGGGCAAACAAGGACAGACAAACGGATTAAGTCGATTATATCGACCCAGTGCGTAACTGGTACTTAATTTATCGACCCCAAAAGGATGAAATGCAAAGTCGACCTCGCGGAATTTGAACTCAGAATGCAGTGGCAGACGAAATACCGCTAAGCATTTCGTCTGTAGTGTTAACAGTGCTGTGAGGTCGCGGCCTTGATGATAATAATAATTATTATTTCAAATTTTTGCCACAAGGGCAGCTTGGGGGAGATAAGGACGAATCGATTACATCGACCCCAGTGTTAAACTGGTACTTATTTTATTGAGTTCGAAAGGAAGAAAGGCAAAGTCGACCTTGGCGGAATTTGAACTCAGAACGTAGCGACGGGCGAAATACGACTAAGCATATTGTCCAGCGTGTTGACGATCCTACCAGCTCGCCGCTTTCAATAATTATAATATTAATAATTGATTATCCTTTCTACTATAGGCACAAGGTCCGAAATTTGTGGGAAGGAGACTAATCGATATATCGACACCAGTGTTTCACTGGTGCTTAATTTATTGACCCCGAAAGGATGAAAGGCAAAGTCGACCTCGGAATTTGAACCCAGAACTTAATAATAATAACAATAATAATAATAATAATATTAATAATAATAATAATAATAATAATAATATTAATAATAATAATAATAATAATAACAATAATAATAATAATAATAATAATAATAATGATAATAATAATAATAATGATAATAATAATAATAATAATAATAATAATAATAATAAGAATAATAACTGATTGGAAGTGTTATCATGTACATTGTTTTGTCTTGGTATAAAAGATGGTCTACAGCAAATATTCTGCTCAATGCCACGGATTTGCATGTGAGTTGCTTGACCTTAATCAGTTGAGCATGTCCCTTAGTGGCTGACGATGTGTGCATCTCTGATCACCAGCAGAAATGGTGGTTGAGGGGGGCATCGTAGCCATATGTTGAGAGGAATTCTTTGGGTTTTGAATACTTCGTCTCTGGAAGTATGGGTGTTTCGTTCAACGTCCTTAAACAACCCTTATTCGGGGACCTTTTGAACGGAATGGGCTACTCAACCTGAGGAAAATTCTAACTGGGCCTCACCTGCAAGGTTATGTGTTGTTTATCTTGAGATGAGATCACCATGTCGCGCACATATGGCTATGATGCCTCGTGTATCCTTATCAGACGGGTAGTCATGATGGGCATATTGGGCTTTCGTATATTTGTACCCAGTGTCACTCTGTTGGCATTGCACTGCTCTCTCACTCAATAATAAGTATAATAATAGTGATATCAAATTTCTGCACAAGGCCAGCAATTTCGGGGTCGTGGAGGTAAGTGGATTATATCGATCCCAGTGCTTAACTGACACCTATTTTATCGATTCCGAAAGGATGAAAGGCAAAGTTGACCTTGGCAGAATTTGAACTCAAAACGTAAAGACGGACAAAATGCCGCTGAGCATTTTGCCTGGCGTGGTAACGTTCTGCCAGCTCACACCCTTAATAATAATAATAATAATAATAATAATAATAATAATAATAATGATTTCATTTATTTGCCACCAGGGAGAAAGGTGAAAGAAACAATACACAAAGACAGTCATAAAATGTGCGTGTGTGTGTGTGGTTTAAATATAATGAAATAATAATAAAGAAATGATCGAAAGTATACGCGGGAATAGAAGGGAAATATACAAAGCATACAATAATAAAGGGAAAGAAGTGGGGGAAAGGACTATAGTGATGTGGTCCTGCTACAAGAGGACCTCTTGGGATAATGAAGGAACCCCCACCAAATGGAATTCTGAGTATACCATCTTCTTTACTCGTGATTACATTAAAAATGTATTCCCTTTTTTAATAAGGTGCGGGAGTTCAGAGGTATTTGTCTTCTATTTCTAGTCGATCGAACGACCATATATAGTGCTCCCTTATTTGGCAGAATTGTTTAAACAACGCAGAGCCGTCCACGACAACAATTCTGATATCAGTGGGGTGGTGGAGGCGGTGGTGATGGCGGCGGCGGCAGTAATGGTAGTAGTGGCGGTGGTGGTGGTGACGGTAGCCATACTGTTAAACTTGTCATGCACTGCTGTTAGGTTTTGTGCTTTGTCATATATATCAATGACCGAGGAGATAACAGTCGTCCCATTCTTCTCCACTCCCCGCAGTGTCATCAACTTAATGTCATTTAACTGTCATATCCTCTTCCACTCCCCTCCACTCATCATCAGAATGACACCTCTTATTTATTTTCGCCTAATTCCACATTATCATTTAATTCCCTTTTTCTTCCATTTCCTCACCAGGTGTGTTCTACATATGACATGCTGATTTAATTGAGAAGCAAAAGCAAAATAGCTACAAGTTGAGTCACTGAACTAATTTCCTTCTAAAGTAGTGCAGCTAATGAAGTAATTGACAGATAGCCGTTGACTATATTTAGCTGAAAAACAGCTATTAACCTACACTCGAGGAAAATCGTTGCGTACACAATTCTTAGATACACAACCGTAAACAAGTCAGTGTTTTTCTTTTATCTGTCCTCACTCAAATCACCTCAGTCTACAGCGTTCAAATTTTGGCGCAAGGCCAGCAATTTCGGGAGGAGGGCTAAGTCGATTGCTTCGACCCCCCCCCCCGCCACAAGTGTTCAACTGTTAGTTATTTTATTGACCCTGAAAGGATGAAAGGCAAAGTCAACCTCGTCGGAATTTGAACTCAGAAAGTAAAAATGGATGAAATACCACCAAGTATCTTGCCCGGCGTGCTAACGATTTTGTCATCTTGCTACCTTAAATCGTGAGAACCGTTAGCACGCCGGGCGAAATGCTTAGCGGTATTTCGTCTGCCGCTACGTTCCGAGTTCAAATTCCGCCGAGTTCGACTTTGCCTTTCATCCTTTGCCTTTCATCCTTAAATAAGTACCAGTTACGCACTGGGGTCGATGTAATCGACTTAATCCATTTGTCTATCCTTGTTTGTCCCCTCTGTGTTTGGCCCCTTGTGGGTAGTAAAGAAACAGTTAATTGTAAGGCGGTGAGGTGGCAGAATCGTCAGAACAATGGACAAAACGATTAGCAGTATTTCGACCGTCTTCCCGTTCTGCGTTCAAATCCTGCCTTTCATCCTTTACTACTAGTTGAGCATTGGGGTGGGTGTAATCGACTAGCTCCTTCCCTAAAAATTTCAGGCTTTGTGTTTATATTTATATTTCCAATACCTCGAAGCACATACAAAAAGCCATTAATAACGTAAATATTAGGTTGAAAAAGTTGAAGTCTGCTCATGGAACTCGAACCCACATCTGCTGTAGACATGACAAGCATTCTGCTATTGGAGCAAAAGCAATCCTACGAATTTGTGCATCCCGTTTGGAAACTTAATTCTGACCAGTGGTAACTGTTATGTTATTGACACCATAACAATTTTATTAACTTTCAAGAAAACGTGAATTAATTCTTTTTGTAATATCTAGAAACACACATAAAACCATAAATAAAAACATGTAAATATATGTAGCCTCGACTTTTTCTCTACGAAACAATTTTCAACCGAGTATCTACAGGCTGTTATTAATCGCTTTATCTGTGCTTTTTGAGATATTCCAAAAAAGAATTATTCCACGTTCTCACTAAAGTTTATAAAATTCTTATGACGTCAACGGTATATATATATGTACGTTTAAATATTTGTTGTGCAAGATTTTTTATGTGAAGTCGTGTGTTGAAACAGATATTGTTATATTTCGGAATGGTCATTTTGCCAGTTTAGCCAATAAAAACACACGCACAAAATGGCTAACGGTTAGTAAGGTGAGACACAAATAAGAAAGAAGAAAACAAAGGACCACTGATGCGGTCACAGGAGTGTGACGAAAGAACTCTGGCCGAAATAAGATTAAGATTAATGTAAAAAATAAATAACACTGAAGCAAATATATAGTGCGTGTGTTTTTATTGGCTAAACTGGCAAAATGACCATTCCGAAATATAACAATAGGTATATATATGTATACTTGCAAATGCACCCCCTCATCCATTGGACGGTTTGTATAGGTGAAGAGAGTTAACTTGGACGGTGTTAAGTTGTGGAGATGCTTGGTCAGTGTATGGGGTTGTTACTTTTGGCTAGGGCGTTAAAGATTCGGTTAACTGTTTCTTCTAAGTAAGGAAAATTGATTGACAGTGAATCTTAACACAGTGAACGTTTTCAAAACTGTCATGAGGCCAATAAAATGAAGGAAAGCTGTTCAGCCCACAATATATACAACTTCCAATGGAATTGGACATCATAACTAACCTTAAACTTTTTGTGCTCAAACACTTTCACAGTATGATAAGCACAATATACTCTTCCATAGTACATACCTCATGTTGACACCTATACGTCAGATTGGGTGCTGTTTCATCTCCAAAGTGAATACTGCAAGTGATATTTAAGCAATAAACAGTTCTTTGGCTTTTGCATTTGACAACACTTGCTTTACGTATCTTATTTCGATTTTCAGTGGCGTAGTGGTAAGAACTACGGGATAAGTAACATTAGTTTCGAATAAAAATATAAATGGAAGTTTTAATCACTCGATGGACAGGCGGACAGAAACTGCTACTCGATAAAGGCGCAAAAATGCTTAGGGAAGTCTCTCTTCTCTCAAAAACTGACACAAAAAGAGTTGAAACTCGGGCTGAAATAACATAATGTGCAATAAAATAACATAAGGCATGTTCTTTGCAAATCAATTTTATCTCGGAAAGCAATCTATATGAACCTACGTGTTAAATTGATGTGAGATTACCTGGGACATGTGGCCGTCTATCCAATAAAATCAAAAATGGTCGGTTTCAAACTAGGGCATTTTTGGAAGAGTAACAGTAACTTAATCGGAAAAGTAAGTAATAACAGAAAAACTAACTATAAAGGGCTTTCAACTCCATGGAAATCACTATTAGAGGGCTGCCTTATAAACCACATTCCTTGTCAATCCTTCGGGAGCGTAGTAAAATAGATTGGCCGAGTTTCCAACTCTGGAACAGCCTGTATATAGCTACCCGTGTGAAAAACATGGCGTGCTGAGATCCAGCCCAATCACTTTGAGTGACTGACCCTGGGTTTTGTTGATGGTCAGGACAAACCTTAAACGTGCGGGGAACAGTACTCTTTTCATTGGGAATATACAGTCAGTTGGAATTAGTGGTATTCAGGAAATGAAAACAGTGTCACCGGCCCCTTGACACGTTATGATTTCAACCTCGATAACGTCATCCAACAATTGGGTTACAACCAGCCGGGTGCCGTTGCAAAACCAAGGAGGTTCCAAGTTTCTCAGTAGAATAATTGAACCTCCAAGTCTGAGGCAGAGTTTCTGAGGTGGCATTCCCGACGGTTCTTGGGAGTTTAAAAATTATATTGGGTAATCCATTACTTGCGTTGGATCCGTTATTGAATTAATGGATGCATAGATTTGCTCCTGGGTTGGAAGTTGACGAAGGAAGCACATGTTAAGAGCTTGGACGGTGGCGTTTGTTGGAGCTAAAATGGCCCTTTCACACATCCATTGGTGTCTGATGTAGTTTGTTGAAAGGTCGGGGTAAACTGTTCTGCAAAGATCCTCGCGGCCGGAGACGTAGTTACCGATGGTACTTATGTCAGCCAAACCATTTGCGTTCATTGGTAAGTTCCCATCGGTAAGTTCCCATTACCAACATCCAATAACTTTGCAGCAAAGTCATTATCACCCTCTTGTTGGTGAAGAATCGAGTGCATGGTGATGGTTTACTTTCTCGTCAGGACGAAACGCCAAAGATGAGAATGTTTGATGCAAGCTTCTATTTCATCACGTGGGTGCCTTTTGGGACGACGGGAAGAGTTTGACGAAAGTCCCCAGCAAGAAGTAAAACAACATCACCGAACGGTTGAGAGCTGGAGCACAGGTCTTGTAGTGTCGCATTGATGGCATCAAATGCATTCTTGTGAGACATTGTTGCCTCATCCCAGACTGTCAATTTATATTTTCGAAAGACAACGGTCTCATCAAAATTCTTCTTTATGCTAGTCGACATAACGTCTTCAGGAATAGCAGCCACGCTGTTAGACGGCAGTAGAACAGTCCATTCAACATTTAAGCTTCCTCTTAACATCATGTCGACATACATACATACATACATACATACATACATACATACATACATACATACATACATACATACATACATACATACATACATACATACATACATGCAAAACAAAAATACCCTGTTCTTGAAGTTGAAATTTCAATGAAGGAGCCTTGGATCTAAGTTAGAAACCAGTCTATTGGCTAGAAATCTTGAAATAAAACTGAATGCCATACATACATACAGACAGACATACATAATGCATAAATACTAATTTTTTGAGTTCTATTTTTATGTTTGTATTACCAAAAACTCTATCTATATATGTATATAGTATAATAATTACCAGTATATAGTACAACTAGTGTCGTATTACATCATTATAACCGCTCTCTGTTTTTTGTTTATATCAAATTTAATTACCATTTGTTGACATATAATCAAAACAATGGTTTGTAATGGGTCTAGAATTTTAATTTGAATTACTTCAGTCCTAATTTATTTATAATTGGCTATTATAAATTCAATTATGTCTTTAATTCGTTTATCTCTAATTGCTGACAATGAATAATTCTTTGAGACAACAAAAGAAAATAAATTATATAAGGAACTGGTTATCCGTTTATTAAAAGTTAGACTTTTTCCATTGTGAATTTTAATCCCAACGGATTAATAATGGTCTCACCTAAACAAGTGTGCCCTCCTCATAACTTTCACAAAAATGAATAATTTTTTTTTTAATGCAATTTCTACAAATACCTTCCTAATGGTGTAAATTCCGATTATATTCGAATTTGTTGGGACAAGACATTTGTGGAGGGGATGCGAAGCGAA
The DNA here is from genome assembly GCF_006345805.1 of Octopus sinensis. Taxonomy (NCBI): domain Eukaryota; kingdom Metazoa; phylum Mollusca; class Cephalopoda; order Octopoda; family Octopodidae; genus Octopus; species Octopus sinensis. The sequence continues at coordinate 113,473,661 of NC_043002.1, read as the reverse complement.
GTTTCGGATAATTTACATGAATCGAACTTGCTGCCTTATGATTTTCATAAAAAGGGATATTTTTTTGATGAAATTTTCTCCAAATACTTTTCAAAAGATGTATATCACACTTATATGGAATTTAATGTGAAAAAAAAAATTGGTGGGCGCGCACTTGTGCAATCTGACACATCACATATATAGCTGCAAAATGAAATCTGAAAATTTAAAAAAATTATATAATGTGCGCAAGAATGCATGTATGCAGACTCCTAATTTATTTTTCACATGAAATTCCAATATAATCGTAATTTACCCCATCTGAAAGGTATTCTCATTAAAAAATAAGCATTTTTCTGAAATTTATGAGGAAACAAATTCGTGGTGCGGTGGCGCACTTCTGTAGTAGGCATGTCAACTAAAGTATATTATCCATTGTTGAACTCTCACTCCTAAAGGTCGACTGTGACAGCATTTGAATCCACAAAACGCCAGGCGTTGAACAATACACAATAATTCATCTGGTTTTACTCCTTCCCTTCGTATCTCTAAGAAAAATAAATCAAAGTCATTTGGTGACATTTTAAGTTTCGACAAGAAAAAACGTCTTGGTCTTTTTTTTCCAACTATTCTTTATAAACTTCCCTACTACTACTACTACTACTACTACTACTACTACTACTACTACTACTACTAACTAACTAACTAACTAATATATATATATATATATATATATATATATACATGCATATGCATACAGACACATGTATATATATGTATGTATGTGTGTGTATATATATATATATATATATGTATGTATGTATGTATATATATATATATATATATATATATATATATATAGAGAGAGAGAGAGAGAGAGGTAGAAAGATAGATAGATATTCATATTTATACACATATCTCAAACATGCACGCATTCACACGCATATGCACACACACACACACACACACACACACATACACACATACACACACACAGACTATCACTACCGAGAAAGTCCAACAAATTTTCTGAATATGTTTGCAGGTTCGGGAACACCTGACAACCATCTGACCTCATTGTGATATGTAAATATATTTTTAAGTTATATATATACAAACAATGGTAGTTAAATGTTTCGGTAAGTCAGTACATTAGAAAAGGACCAAGGAAGGAGAGAGAGAGAGAGAGAGAGAGAGAGAGAGAGAGAGAGAGAGGAGAGAGAGAGGAGAGAGAGAGAGAGCAGATAGTCTCGGTGGATGTCCTGTTCTGATAAGAGATACGAGTTCTGTTTGGTTAGAGAGTAGTCTAGCTGTATCCGATATGTAAATGATAAAATAATCTGAAGACAGAATTTCTAGAGTGGAAATGAGAAGTGGTAATAAGCATGTCTTTCTTACATGAAACCGGAAAAAAGAAACGGAATTGCTTTGCACATTGAACTGTCAAAACCTGAAAATTTAGGGGCACTTTCGTATCTTGTTAGGAATAACAATTTTAAAGTTAATTCATCATTGTGCTTGTTGCTCTCCAACCGTGGCTCAACCGGCGTCGATCAAATCTGGTCAAAGGTATTCCAGTTATGACCACTTTAACTAATATGCACATGTATTTATATATACATATACGAGCTTCTTACAGTTTCCGTCTACCAAAGGCTTTGGTCGTCTCGGAGGTTATAGCAGAAAACACTAGCTCCAGGTGCCATGCAGTGGAGGCGAACCCGGAACCATGTGATTAGGAAGCAAACTTAACATATACTCAGAGATAAAGATTCAATTATTATGGCTTAATTGCGTATTCACTACATGACCCTATCTATCTATCCATCTATCTATCTCGGGGCAAACCTGGGCGTCGACGAGTAATACATGACCCACCTGTTTCAAACGACTTTCGGTCCGGGACCTATGGACAACTTCCAGAGATCCCTGGCCTGGCGGTGCTACCGAGAAGCGCTACCCGTTCGGGATAAGCTCTATAGGCATGGCTCGAGAAACACGGGGCCGACCTGCCCGAGATGCGGGCAGAGCGACGAAACCGCTCTGCACGCACTCGTGCAGTGTACAGCAATTTCCGACCTGTGGGCTTATGTCGAACGACTGCTGTCACGTGTGGGACGTGTCGGTTTATCAGCTGAGTCTATCGTTAATATCGTCACGTCTCTTTCCTTCAAACGGGAAGGAAGAGCTATTTTTATCATACTTGTGGCTATGGCGAAAGAATGTATCTGGTGGACGCACCTGAAAGGATTAGAGACAAACACTTTCCTCTCTGGTCAATCTCTCATCAGCTTCTTCAAGTATCACTTGAAGAGGAAAGTGAGAGTAGAGAGGCAAGTTTTGTCTTGTGAATGTTTTAAAAAAAGATGGGTGAATGTAGCAATGATGGCACGTATGAATGACGAAGCCACATTGACTATCATTCTATGAACCGTAAAAATTAATACAGAGAGTTGCTTATTTGCAAAAAAAAAAAAAAGAAATATAACATGTGACTTCATTGACCGAGGTTACAGTGGTCTTTTCCGTAGGCTTTTCTTTCCACGGGTAAACCTCACCTGTCCTTCCCTTTACACTTCATATTGACATTTCTGTGATTACGATCCCTATTGATCCACTTTTTTTCCTCTCCCCTTTTCTTTTTTTCCTCTCCCCCCCTTTTTTTAAAATCCTCCCCTTTTTTGTCCCCTTTCTTTCCTTTTACGATCCCTTTTGATCGAAAACCAACCCCCTTTTTTTTTACCCCCAAAAGAAAAGCTCTACCTTGTAATTTGTTCTGTCTGTGTGCAGCCCTGTGTGGCTAATAAAGAAACATATCTATCTATCTATCTATCTATCTATATATATATTACAGACACACACACAAATACACGCGCGTGCGCACACATATATGTACATTCATACATGCATATTTGTTAATGCTTTCAAATTTTGGCACAAGGCCAACAATTTTACGGGAGGGAGAAGTCAATGACATCTCCCCTGGTGCTCATCTTGCATTTACTAAATGGAACCCGAAAGAATGGAAGGTAAAGATGATCTCGGCGGCATTTGAACTCAGAATTCAAACAGCTATAACGATTCTTCCTCCTCGCCGCCTTTATGCATGCACATATACACACCGGTTTTCCGCACAGTTTCTGTCAATCAAATTCGTTGCAGGCGTGTCCAATGCTTGACAAATGCTTGAGGAGCGGTGTTTTTAGGAATATGAATTGAAGCAAACTTGTTATCCAGATTGCTATGCCTGCGTCATAAATAAAAATAAATTAACACCCCCTTTATCATACGTCCTGGTACATAAACAATTTCTGTGAATAATATGAATTATATCGTTTAATAGGGTATTATGTTCCTTTCAACTTAAAATCATATGACTCGGCTATTTCCTATTTTTTTCTGCAAGTTTTGGCATATCACTAAACAAACAAGTAAGAATGTACCCACACGAACACACACACATACACTGAAACGCACACGCAAACAAATAATTATCCAAAGTAAGTACAATTAATATTTTTACAAATATGGACAAAAACTTACCCAGTGTTGGGCATCTGAACCGTCTTAGGGTATAGGACCTGAAAGCTGAGGGAATTTTACAACGGTTTACAGCACCACTGAAGAAAACATCGTTTCTAAGAACCCGTACGATCGTAACTCTATGTTGCTTCCCACCAGTTTTTTTTTTCTTTCATTCTATTCACATTAATTCAAGACCAAAGCTGTATTTTCCTAATCCTTCAGTTAAAATCATATCTTTTCTATTATAACAACAAGGCTTGAAATTTTGGGGAGGGGACAGTCGATTACATTGACCCCCGGTGCTCAACTAGTACTTATTTCATCGGCCCCGAATGGATGAAAGGCAAAGTTGACAACGGCGGAATTTGAACTCAGAACATAAAGATGGACGACATGCCGCTAAACCTTTTTTGTCCTGCGTGCTAACGATTCTGCCAACTCGCTACCTTAATTAAAATTATTATATATGATCTATATGAAGGATACTGTTTCTTAATATACATAAATACACACACACACACACACACACACACACACACACACAGACACACACATACACATTACAAATAAGAAAATGGAGAAACACATTAGTTGGTTTATCAGCTTTAGGATATTAAAATGTTGACTTATTTATTTTTTGATAAATAAATAAGCCAACATTCTAAATTAATGGTAAAATATTTCTTTACCTTCACCCTTTTAATACAATAAGTAAGTTAATTGCATTGCAATTAAAAACACTTGTGTATTAATAATTTGGGTATTATACCAACAGTATATTGGATAAGTATTATCCTTTAGTGGGTTGGATCCACAACCCCTAACTTACTTGGTGGTATATATATATTGTTGTTGCTGTTTGTTCCTTCTCGAGCCACGCCTGGCTCATAAGGGCCGGTTTCCCGGTTTCCTTGGCGTAGAGGCTGCCCACCTGGAGGGGACGCCGGGCCATCGCAGGTGAGCTGCAAGATGCAGGAGGAAAGAGTGAGAGAAAGTTGTAGCGAAAGAGTCAGCAGAAGTTCGTCATCACCTTCTGCCGGATCCGCGTGCAGCTTAGATGTTTCGCTTATAAATACACACATCGCCCGGTCTGAGATTCGAACCTGCGATCCCTCGACCGCGAGTCCGTTGCTCTAACCACTAGGCCATGTGCCTCCACACACACACACACACACACACATATTTTCCATCTGATATTAAAAGTTGTATTTAGTGATTTTTTTTTAAAAGATGGATTGGAATGCAATCTCGACCTCAGTGCCATTTGGTACTGAGTGGTACTCCTACCGAGGCCACCACACACGATTCTCTAAACGTTATTGGTAATTATCAACCCATAACTCCATTAAATACAGATAGAATGTTATTATCAGCTAGAACTCGTGAACAAGCCATTCACTGTGTTTTGTCATGGAGAAAATTTTCCGCTGTTGGCAAATGATGTAAATACACCTAAATCAACTCGCAGTGCCACCTACCCAGACCTTGAGATTCAAGCATTTTGGAGTGGTTATCTCCTCTTCAGCCACAGAAACCGAGCGGTAGCGCCGCGAGCTGATTAGAGAGACAGTCTATTATGTTATTCCAGTCATCGTACGTCGTCTGATAACGCTAATTGGCGGCTCATCGTAAATAAGCGGTTATCTCGTCTTCAGTCACAGAAACTGGACGGTTTGTAAACAAATAGTGTAAATAGAACCTGCGGCACCACCGTCCAGTTTCTGAGACTGAAGAGGTAATAACCACCCCCGAAATGCTTACAAAACACTCTGAATGGCTTCTATACGTGTTTGAACGTGCTACTGGCAAATGCGAACTGATAATAACATTGTCTTTATACACATCGCTGCTTAGTGCTCTCACCTCGTAATTTATTTACCGCCGATTAGCTCTACCAGCCGACGTACAATGATTGGAAAAACAAAAGGCAGCTTGTCTCTCCCATCAGCTCGCGGTACCACCGCCCGGTTTCGGCGTCTAAAGACAATATAACTACTTACGATGCCTCGCCGGGTAGCGCTACCATATGCCGTGCGATGACTCGAATAATATAAGAGAGACAATTTCTCTTATCAGCGCGGCGCGGCGCTACCGTCCGGTTCCTTTGACTGAAGAGGAGATACTCACTTGAAAATGCTTGCATCTCACAGTCCGGATAGGTGGCACTGCGAGCTGATCTAGGTGTGTTCACACCATTTGTCTACAACAAGAAAATTTCCCCATGACAAAACACAGTGAGTGGCTTGTTCACGAGTTCGAACGTGCTACCGGCATATTCGATCCTCCACCTCATGTACTTCATCTCAGCGAGAGTGAGTAAGACATTTATCTTTTACAGAATTGTGGAATATGTAGTGTTGATGGTCCAGGTAAGACTTCTACGATTTGTTCATATGTTTATTGTTTTTTACCTTCATACCCCGCATTCAATTTCCAGAACTTTGTACTTTGACAGTTTCTCCACCTTTTGGGGAGCAATATTTGGTCAGAAGGGACTGCAATGTCCATCTGTAAGCCGGTGTTTTTCCCGCCCTCACGCCTTGATCATTATGTCTGCGCGAATAGCTTTGATTTCTTTGATTTCCCAGATATTTGCGACCCAGTCGTTGTCATGAACCTTGTTTGGCACATGTTCATACCATATTTTGCTAGTTTTTATGTTGTAGTGTTGGTATATTGCTCCCATTGATATAACTAATTATACGGTCATGTCTGCATATATATATAAAGGCGGCGAGCTGGTAGAAACGTTAGCACGCCGGGCGAAATGCGTAGCCGTTTTTCGTCTGCCGTTGCGTTCTGAGTTCAAATTCCGCCGAGGTCGACTTTGCCTTTCATCCTTTCGGGGTCGATAAATAAAGTACCAGTTTCGCACTGGGGTCTATGTAATCGACTTAATCCCTTTGTCTGTCCTTGTTTGTACCCTCTATGTTTAGCCCCTTGTGGGAAGTAAAGAAATATATATATATATATATATATATTTTTTTTTTTATTTTTATTCTGCCACACGATGACCACACGCAAAGCTAGAATTTCTCCCTAAATTCCAGCTGACCTGTTCGCTGTGCGCCCGCCCAAACCCACCCCACCACCAATACCGGATATCTCTCTATTCTCTCCCCTTCCCACTTCCTTCCTAGTGATATTGCTGCTTCTACTACAACTGCTGCTGCTGCTGATGATGGTGAATATTAGTGGTTGAAAGTTAACATAGGCAAAAAAAAAACAAAACAAAAAAAACCCTAATAATAATTTAACATTACTGAAAAGGTAGTGGGTAGCGAACTTCTTCACTACTTCAGGGAGTGACGACCCTGCCTGACACAAGTTCCGGGCTCAGCTGGCTCCGGCTGACAGTACCCGGTTTGGGCCCCTATCCAGGGTTACGGAAAGGAGACAACCTTCAATGAAATCCGGAGTGGAGCCCCGAAGGCGGTCTAGTGTTCGATTCGACACTCTTCCGGCAGCTCCTGCAACCAAGCTGGTGCCAAACATAATGCACTGCACTCCACTGGACTACATCAGCAAGGTCGAGAGAGGAAACCTGACGATTGGGCTACCCAGGACTTTCTTATCTATAGCCCAGGCCTGCGCAAAACTGGAGAGGACACTTCAGTGCTGCTGTAAAAAGCTGCAGAAACAACACGGGAGGTAACAGTTACGAGTGATAAGTCCATTCAGATTGGCGTAAAATATGGACGCTACGGGTTACCTCTGCCGGTGGGAGGGACTTCCGTGTCCTATTGGTTAGCTACTGCTCACCTCAAGCTGGGCAGCCCCCAGTTAATAAGGTGCTGACCCGCCACAAGCCGCCTGTTCCATTGGGTGCTTGGAGCTAAGAGTACGACTCGAAAAGCGGCCTGCAACCTCTGCACCAGGCAAGCAACTAAAATTCAAGAAAACACCAGTTCTGCAGTTGGCAAGCTGGAATGTCAGGACCATGTGTCCTGGAATATCTGACGATCTTCTCAGTATTGAAGACACAAGGAAAACGGCCATCATTGACCGTGAACTAAAGAGGCTCAACATAGATATTGCTGGGCTGCAGGAGACAAGACTTCCCTCAAACGGCAGACTCAAAGAGCAGGACTTCACCTTCTTTTGGCAGGGAAGAGATCCAGAAGAACCTCGTCAACATGGCGTTGCTTTGCAGTGAGAAACTCACTACTCTCCTCAATAGAACCACCATCGGGAGGCACTGAGCGTATCCTCTCACTGCGCCTCTCGACTTCTTCTGGCTCAGTACATCTACTCAGCATCTATGCTCCCACTCTCTACAGCTCAGAGGAGACCAAGGACCAGTTCTACAAAGATCTCAACTGTGTCCTAGAAAATATACCAACGACTGAAAATATCTACCTTCTAGGGGATTTTAACGCTCGCGTGGGATCTGACCATGATTCGTGGCCCATTTGTGTTGGACACTTTGGTATTGGCAACATGAATGACAATGGTCAGAGACTACTCGAATTCTGCACATACCACAACCTGTGCATCACAAACACATTCTTTACCAACAAGCCATCCCACAAGGCATCCTGGAGACATCCAAGGTCTCACCACTGGCATCAGCTGGATCTCATCATTACACGGAGATCCTTTCTGAATTCTACTCTATTGACCCGCAGTTACCACAGTGCGGATTGTGACACAGACCACTCACTAATTAGAAGCAGGGTGAGGATTCTCCCTAAAAAAGTCCATCGCTCCAAGAAAGTGGGCCGACCACGCATCAACACCGCCAGAACCTCGGACCCTACACTGCGAAAATGTTTTGCTGCTTCTATCAAGGTTGCCCTCAGTAGCTGCTCAACCTCCTCTGCTGAAAGTAGGTGGGACTATATCAGGGAAGCCTTGTATACGACATCATTGGATACTTTCGGCATGAGAGAAAGGCAAAACCCAGATTGGTTCAATGCTGGCTCTCAGAGCTGGAGCCAGTTATCGAAGCAAAGCGTGCAGCTCTGGTGCAATACAAGAGTGACTCTTCTACAAAGTCACTCGAAGAACTCAGAAAGGCACGAAATAAAACCCAACTGACAGCCAGACGCTGTGCAAATAGGTATTGGCAGGAAATCTGTCAGAGTATCCAGTCAGCTGCTGACAGGGGCGACACCCGTGGGATGTATGCCGGTTTGAAGAAAGCCCTCGGTCCATCCGCAACCAAGTCAGCCCCTCTGAAATCAACTACTGGAGATCTCATCAGGGATCAAGGCAAGCAAATGGATAGATGGGTGGAGCACTACCAGGATCTCTACTCACGGGAGACCACAGTGGCTGAGGCTGCAGTCAAGAGTGTCAAGATCTTGCCAGTCATGTGCGAACTTGACAGTCCGCCATCTATAGCAGAGCTCACCAAGGCTGTTGACTCCCTAGCAAGAAATAAAGCTCCGGGAAAAGACGGCATCCCCTTAGAGATCATCAAAGCCGGCAAAAACACCATCCTGCTTCGGCACCTTCATGAGCTTCTGTGTCAGTGCTGGGAAGAGGGTACAGTCCCTCAGGATATGCGGGATGCCAACATCATTACGCTCTATAAAAACAAAGGTGACCGTGGTGATTGTAACAATTACCGTGGTATATCCCTTCTAAGCACTGTTGGAAAGACCTTTGCCCGCGTTATCCTGGCCAGGCTACAACTACTTGCTTCTCGAATCTATCCGGAATCGCAGTGTGGCTTTAGAAGAAGCAGATCAACTATCGATATGATATTCTCCATACGCCAACTTCAGGAGAAGTCCAGAGAGCAGAAAATGCCATTATATATGGCCTTCATTGATCTAACAAAGGCTTTTGACTCGGTAAGCAGAACAGGCCTCTTCCTCCTGCTCCAAAAAATCGGATGTCCACCAAAGCTGCTGAGGATCATCAAGTCTTTCCATGATGACATGCAAGGCACCATACAGCACAACGGTTCAACATCAGCCGCCTTCCAAATAAAAAACGGGGTAAAGCAAGGCTGTGTCCTCGCTCCTACATTGTTTGGCATCTTCTTCTCACTCTTGCTGTCACATGCCTTTCAGTCATCAGATGATGGAGTGTTTCTGCACAGTAGAAGTGACGGGAAA
>NC_043002.1:113441589-113459089 GCF_006345805.1 Octopus sinensis | reverse complement strand
TATATATATATATATATATATATATATATATATATTATATATATATATATAGATATATATATATATAATATATATATATCTATATCATATATATATATAGTATATATTATATATATATATATATATATGTATATATATATATATGTATATAGAATTATATTATATATATATATATATAATATATATATATATATATAGTATATGGATATATAATATATATATATAATATATATATATATAAGTTAATAAAATAGAACATAGCATATATATAACTATATGTACGTACCTATATATAGTTATAATATGTGTGTTAATGTTGCTATTTAATGTTGTTTACCTATACTACATACTCACACTCAATTAGCTCCTTTTCAGCAGACCACACGCACTAAATAAACATAGACGCACATAGAGATATAAGCATGCGCAAATGAAGACATTGTTGATTTTGTTGACTACACAGTATAGTAGGGTCAGTTGGGCACCATCTTTGAGAAAAACAGCACCATGACACATTTTACTCTGCCAGAAATTTGGAAACGACATGCGGTATTGCTTGGAAATCGTGCCGGAAGCTCCAATACGAACATATACCGTGAGTGATAAAAATCAAACATCAAGTCAACATCATGGTATTTGGAGTGATCATTCGTGATGGTGACGTTATGCCTCCATTCATCTTCCTACATGGCTTCACACTGGAAGGCATTATGTCTGGAAACAAGACTCTGCATCATGCCACACAAGCGGGAGAACCCAGTCATGGCTGTCAGATAATTTCTGCGACCACATCACCCCTAACATCTGGCCACCTAACTACCCAGACTGCAACCGCAGTATTATGTGTGGGGCGCAGTTGAGTGAGAGAACAACAAAACTCCTTGTAACACCAAATATGAACTGAAAGCAAGGCTTGTGACAGCATTCTCCAACAAGGAGACGGTCCAGAAGAGTTGCAGGAGAGTCCGAAGTCGTCTGGAGGCCATGGTTGAAGCCAATGGCGATTTTATTGAATAAATTTACTCTTTAGTATTTCAAGATATTTTGATGAAGTTTTGGTCAATATATGTTAAAATGAGATGTCAGTGTTATTTTCATTTTTGCATAATTTAGACGACAGTTTATTCATCGCACCCTGTATACATATGTCATATGCACGCAACGACACAAACATAATTACACACAGGTATAGTTACATACACACACATGTTTCACAAAGGAAATAGTACTTATTTCTTTACCACCCACAAGGGGCTAAACACAGAGGGGACAAACAAGGACTGACAAACGGATCAAGTCGATTACATCGACTCCAGTGTGTAACTGGTACTTATTTAATCGGCCTTGAAAGGATGAAAGGCAAAGTCGACCTCGGCTGAATTTGAACTCAGAACGTAACGGCAGACGAAATACGGCTACGCATTTCGCCCGGCGTGCTAACGTTTCTGCCAGCTCGCCAAGAGTACTGGAAACTATTCTGGTTGTGGAGCATATTTTGTGAACCTAAACCCGTAATTCACTATACTCTTTTACTCTCTTTTACTTGTTTCAGTCATTTGACTGCGGCCACGCTGGAGCACCGCCTTTAGTCGAGCAAATCGACACCGGGACTTATTCTTTGTAAGCCCAGTACTTATTCTATCAGTCTCTTTTGCCGAACCACTAAGTGACGGGGACGTAAACACACCAGCATCGGTTGTCAAGCAATGCTAGGGGGACAAACACAGACACACAGTCACACAAACATATACATACACACTTATATATATATACATATATACGACAGGCTTCTTTCAGTTTCTGTCTACCAAATCCACTCACAAGGCTTTTGTTGGCCCGGGGCTATAGCAGAAGACACTTACCCAAGATGCCACGCAGTGAGACTGAACCCGGAACCATGTGGTTGGTTAGCAAGCTACTTACCACACAGCCACTCCTGCACCTATGTTGCCTTTGTGTCGATGAAACCTTTCAGTTAACAATAGATTCATTTAAGTTGTTACCTCAGTGATTGCTTTAAGTGAGAAACTTTGAGCGTCAGCAGAGAGACTCATTAGTTTCGTAGAAACACACACACACAAGAATTTACATACAATGCCTTCAAAAAATTCGCAACATCTAGAAGAAACAGAATAAAGAATGTAAAATGGCGCACAAATGCAGTCAGCGAAATCACAGAAATATTTGGTCAAATGGAAAAGACAACAAAATGATGTAGAAAAAATATCTTAAATTTTGTATGAACTATGTCAGTAATTCCTGGATCCCTCAATTTTTTCCCACTGTAAATCACAATAAAGTACAAAGTACACATAGGCGCAGGAGTGGCTGTGTGGTAAGTAGCTTGCTAACCAGCCATATGGTTCCGGGTTCAGTCCCACTGCGTGGCACTTGGGCAAGTGTCTTCTACTATAGTCTCGGGTCGACCAATGCCTTGTGAGTGGATTTGGTAGACGGAAACTGAAAGAAGCCTGTCGTATATATGTATATATATGTATATATGTGTATGTGTGTGTGTTTGTGTGTCTGTGTTTGTCCCCTAGCATTGCTTGACAACCGATGCTGGTGTGTTTACGTCCCGGTCACCTAGCGGTTCGGCAAAAGTGACCGATAGAATAGGTACTGGGCTTACAAAGAATAAGTTCCGGGGTCGATTTGCTCGACTAAAGGCGGTGCTCTAGCATGGCCGCAGTCAAATGACTGAAACAAGTAAAAGAGTAAAAGAGTAAGCCGTGTGTGGTGCATCATATTAGAACAAGATGTAAACCAACCAACCTACACAAATAAATCCTTTAGGAACGCCTGGCTAGACATGGGAGGGGCACAATAAATCTTAGTCTTACAGCCCCTCCACTAAGTGGAATACCAAGTCCAAACATCCAGGCACATGTCTACTACTGACACTCTGTCGGTTACGACGATGAAGGCTCCAGCTGATCCGTTCAACGGAACAGCCTGCTCATTAAATTTACGTGCAAGTGGCTGAGCACTCCACAGAAACGCGTACTCTTAACATAGTTCTCAAGATGATTCAGGGTGACACTGAATGTGATAAGGCCGGCCCTTTGTATTACAAGTACAACTCATTTTTGCTAGCTGAGTGGACTGGAACAACGGGAAATAAAGCGTCTTGCTCAAGGATAGAGCGCGCCACCGGGAATCGAACTCCCGATCTTGCGATCGGGAGTCGATTACTCTAACGACTAAGTCATGCACCTTCACATTCAACAATATATACAAAACCCACAAATAATATTTGAGAGAGTACCCATGCGGTCACTCGATCTAATAGAACTAGCAACTAAATCTCCATCAAATCCTTCTACTCTTAATAATGAGGGACACACTGAATATTGTAGTCTTGGATATAAAACAGAGGAAACGGGCGCAGCTGGAGCTCTTTTGATTATAAGTTTCCTTGATCAGAGTTGACCAAGGCCTAAACAAAATGACAAGATACAACGTTATACACTATATTTTCCAATCGCTACAAGCAAACATAAAGCACATACACATAGAAAATAAGCAATGCCAACAGCCTTTTTGACTACAAATATAGTACTAGAACACCATGAAGGATAAGCATTGAAGAACTGCAGATGTCATGCTCTGACCAAGTCCACCTTGTTGCTTTCGTTGAGGAGAATCTGCAGGTGTACAGAAATAGTTCGGGCAGAGGAGAGAGTTCAGCGCGTACAGACTGTCACATTCACCCGAAATGATTCATCAATGCACTCCAGAGTGCTAGATGAAGACATGGTAAAACCGGAAAGGTGGATCTTGCTTAATCGTTCAGCTGAGTGACTACGTGCCGTAAGATTGCTGGATCAGAGTTGTCATGGTGTTACACAACATTAACAATTGGTTTTCCGTTCAAAGTGTTTGATAGTTCACCGTAGACAGAAAGGGATACAAACTCAACATTGACACTGACTAAAAATACGTCTAGACACGGTTTAGGAAAAACATTGACAGGACCCAACATCTTGGAGTTGGCGTCGTAAATGACCTGCGGAAGCTAAATCAGCGCATTACAAATAGATACACAGTGTGCTTTCTTTAGGCCTATCCCGATCAAATATCGAACTGTGCCCGGATTATACTAACACATATCAGTAACATGAAAGAATACGCGTAATTTCTCGAAAAAATGAAAAGTCTCTTAATATGTTACTGAACATTCTAAAGCATCAATCTCTTTGGTTTCAGAAGGTCTGCGGAAACCGTGGGCCCTGTCATTTTCATTAAACCAAATAATAAAAGGCTATCACTGTATCGTACATTAAACCGAGTCCGCTGTGAACAATGAAGTTGGGATTCAGAAGGATTACGCGTTGTTTCAAACTCTGAATCAGTTGTTACACTTTTGGCTGTTTGCGATTTCCATCATAATTCTTACTGATGATTGTGTGACATGGAACAACTCAGTAGAATCAACACTGAAACCGCTCATGCATGCCACATATAATGTCATTTTGTCGCAGGAGTGGCTGTGTGGTAAGTAGCTTGCTAACCAACCACATGGTTCCGGGTTCAGTTCCACTGCATGGCATCTTGGGCAAGTGTCTTCTGCTATAGCCCCGGGCCGACCAATGCCTTGTGAGTGGATTTGGTAGACGGAAACTGAAAGAAGCCTGTCGTATATATGTATATATATATATGTGTGTGTGTGTTTGTGTGTCTGTGTTTGTCCCTCTAGTATTGCTTGACAACCGATGCTGGTGTGTTTACGTCCCCGTCACTTAGCGGTTCGGCAAAAGAGAACGATAGAGTAGGTACTGGGCTTACAAAGAATAAGTCCCGGGGTCGATTTGCTCGACTAAAGGCGGTGCTCCGGCATGGCCGCAGTCAAATGACTGAAACAAGCAAAAAAAAATATCTTAGCATGCCAGCTCACCGAGCTGGCATAATCGTTAAAGTGTTGGACAAAATGCTATGCTGTTTTTCGTTTGGCTTTTTACCTTCTGGTTTCAAATTCCACAGACGTCAATCTTTGCTTTTTATTCTTTCCTGATCGATAAAATAAAACATCAGTCAAGTATTAGGGTTGATGGCATCAACTAATTTTTCCCCTTAAAAGTTGCTGACCTTGCGCTTTGACAGAAATCCTTATAGGTAGCATGCATCTAGTATCACTATACTCATATATCGGTATTGGCTTTGTTGAGAATTGCGAGAGTGATGTGAGATATTGCGATATCGAGACCAACAAAGTAAGACTTCTAAACTCACATACGATAAGGATTACGTAGACAATACAAACTAAAAAAAATTGCTCCACCCAATCCGAATTCGGTAGATTAGCCACCATTACCTCGACTAGGAAAGATAGGACTTCATCAAAATCTTGCAAACAACAATAGAATTTGAAATTTGATTCTACATGCTGTTAGTGTCAGCATAAAAAAAGGTGTTGGAAAAATACTATGTAGTCAAATTCACTAGTAATTTATATATACAGGAGATGGGTGCGGCTATCTTTGCCTCAAACTGTTCCTTCACTTACAGAAAAAGAATTGTATATTCAAGAATATTCTCACATAAAAAGTGATATAAATGCATGAAATCGCTGTAATTTTCAATAAAGAAGTAAAAATCAAAGCGCTTAATTAACCGAACTATTCGCTTTCTGAATCCAGTTCCCACTAAGATTCTATCCATCCTTCAGCCAAGTTCTGAGTTTAATTCAATCGACTGTAACACTTCCCTACAGACTGTCGGTCAGATGCCCATAAATAATTTTTTTTTTTAATATATGAAATAATTTCGTGAAAATGGCTTACACAACTAGCTGTATCACTTTTGCCAAATTTACATTGGAAATACCGATGTATTTGTCTGTTCATTAACTGTACTGACGCTATTTACTCGCATTCTACTCCTCTCTTTCTTCTACGATTACCTCATCTCATAAATTTTCAGCTTTGTATAGAAGAAAAAAGAGAAAATCCAGTATTTTGGAAATGTTCGTTCCAGTATATTTTTCAGAAAATGATTTCATTGTGACATTATGTAATCAACATCCTTTTTTTATGGATAAATATCGACCCCAGTGTTCAACTGGTACTTATTTGATCGGCTAAGCGATGGTAGGAGACAAACATAGACAAGAAAGACACACACAGATATTTGCATGAACTAAAAGTCGGAAGGGGGCGGGGTAAACTACCTGCATCAACTTGCTATAAAAGCAGGTGGTGATTTTACCTTATCCTTATTCTTAGTACAAGTTTTGAAGAGTGCAGTTCGATTTTATCAGTTATTTTTCAAAGCTATAATGGCAGTGACAAAGGAGCAAATTCAACATATTTTGTTTTATGAGTTCAATAAAGGAAACAACGGAACGGAAAGTGCGAGGAATATTAATACAGTATATGGTGATCAGACAATAAGAAATTCTTTGCCGGAAACTACAGCCTAGAAGACGAGCCTTATCCTGGAAGATCTGTAGAGCTCAACGAGGACGTCCTGCAAACCCTGGTGGAACAAAATCCCATCGTAACCATTGAGTAACTAGCAGAAATGCCTGGATTTGGTCATTCAACCATTCATTGGCACCTGCGGGCCATCGGAAAAGTCAGCATATTGGGTAAAATAATTCCTCACAAACTTTATGTGTCTAATAACGTGCAGAGAGTGAATGTGTGCTCTTCTTTGCTGTCACGTTTCATGAATGAACCTTTTTGGACTGAATAGTGACTGGTGACGAGAAATGGGTTCTCTATAAGAATGTCAAGTGCCGAAGACAGTGGGTAGGGAAAGGAGAAACACTGGCACTCCAGGTTAAAGAAGGTTTTCACCCACATAAAGTGTTGTTATCTGTTTGGTGGGATATGAAAGGTTTATTCCACTTTGAACTTTTAACCCCAAACAAAACGATAACAAAGGAGATCTACTTGCAAGCAGCTTGAGTACCTTAAGTCAGCGCTAGAAGAAAAACGACCATCTTTGGTTTCAAGACGAAAAGAGTTCTTCCATCGGGATAATGCTCGGCCACATACAGCGAGGATGACATTCCAAAGGCTGGGGCAGTTTGAATGGGAAACAATGCCTCACCCACTATATTCGCCGGACATTGCCCCATCTGATTATCATTTATTCCGCAGTCTTCAAAATCATTCAGACGGAAAAAATATGAATCCTGTAGAGTATTTTTCGTCACGGACAAATGAATTTGGGAAGAGGGGCCATCTATCTATCTATCTATCTATCTATCTATCTATCTATCTATCTATCTATCTATCTATCTATCTGTCTGTCTGTCTGTCTGTCTGTCTGTCTGTCTGTCTGTCTGTCGGTCTGTCGGCCTGTCGGTCTGCCTACCTGCCTACCTGCCTACCTGTCTATCTATCTATCTATCTATCTATCTATCTATCTATCTATCTATCTATCTATCTGTCTGTCTGTCTGTCTGTCTGTCTGTCTGTCTGTCCGTCCGTCCGTCCGTCCGTCCGTCCGTCTGTCTGTCTGTTTGCCTGCCTGCCTGCCTTTCTGTCTGTCTGTCTGTCTACCTCTCTCTCTCTCTCTCTCTATCTATCTATCTATCTATCTACATGTATAATGTATATATGTAACATGTATAATTACATATATTTATAATTATGCTACTATAAGGCACAGGAGTGGCTGTGTGGTAAGTAGCTTGTTTACCAACCACATGGTTCCGGGTTCAGTCGCACTGCGTGGCACCTTGGGCAAGTGTCTTCTACTATAGCCTCGGGCCGACCAAAGCCTTGAGTGGATTTGGTAGACGGAAACTGGCGTGTGTGTGTTTGTGTGTCTGTGTTTGTCCCCTAGCATTGCTTGACAACCGATGCTGGTGTGTTTATGTCTCCGTTACTTAGCGGTTCGGCAAAAGTGACCGATAGAATAAGTACTGGGCTTACAAAAGAATAAGTCCCGGGGTCGAGTTGCTCGACTAAAGGCGGTGCTCCAGCATGGCAGCAGTCAAATGACTGAAACAAGTAAAAGAGTATATATATATATATACATATTTGTATATGCTTGCAAGTATATTTATAGGTACATACAAACATTCACCACCGCCGCCGCTACCGCCACCACCCACCACCACCACCACCACCACCACCACCACCGGAGGAAGTGTCTCGAACAAGGTATGTAGAAAGAGTTTACTTGCTTTTCAAAGATAATGATTCATTCCGTTGCTGCTCTGTGTTTCTGGGTGTGAAGAGAAACGCAATTACCAATTCCAAACGAACATATGAATAATATATGGCTGCGCGGATTTGGTTTCTGTCCCACTGTTACTCTATTGCAATCTTCTTCTACAGGTAAATTGAAGTGTTTTGCACATTTGCACAACCCACAACCTCTCTGGGGATCGAAACCACACTCACGTGATCGTGAGCGGAACAGTTTAACCCCTAGCCCACGTGTATTCACACACACATGCACACACACACACACACACACACACACACTCACACGCACACGCTCACATACATACACACAAACAAACACCCACACATACACAAATATTCATACACATACATACGCAATCTTTTTTCTCAGTCATACCCGAGTTTCAAAAAACAAGGTCAATAATTTCAAATAACAGTTGACTCTCACATCTATTCACCATATTAGATTTACTTTATTATCACTGATGGAAAATATATGTTCAGTTCTGTTCGCTTGTGCCATCTAATTTGCTTTTGTTTCTTCTGGAATATAACATTTTATACACGAGGTTAGCGTTAAAGTGAATTAAATCGTGGCCTACATTTACCAAGTGTCTCTCTCACTCTTTATGATTCTTTACAATAAAATAAGGATTTAAAGATACAACCAGGGCAGATTACATTCCATTCTTATTGAAGTTTGCGTAACTTACAAACGAACCTACAGCTGACGCAGATCAGATACTTTTCACCGAAAAAAGGAATTTATTTCGTTGTTGTATACTCGATGTAAACTGGGGAATAAAGGATTGGTAACTTTTGTGTATAATTCTTCCAGTGACCTTTTCAGGCACCAGCAAAATGATTTGAAGCTTATTTGCCATGATACATAATATGGCTTGGTTATACAGGAGTAGTTGTTAAGGCCTATTAGATAGTGAATTACATAAATAGTGTTACGAGATACACCAGAAGCATCAAATAACTACAGGTCATGAAACAAATAGCTTTATTATTCTAAATTTGCGAAATGCTATTCCTTTAAGCCTAGAATGGCAATGTCTGTTTGCCTGTCTATTTATCTGTCTGTTGTGTGTGTGTGTCTGTGTGTGTATGCATGCATACATGCATGCATGCACACATTCATAAATCAATCTCTATCTATCTATCTATTTATCTATCTATCTATCTATCTATTTATCTATCTATCTATCTATCTATCTATCTATCTATCTATCTATCTATCTATCTATCTATCTATCTTTCTAAGTATCTTTCTTTCTATCTGTGACTTCATTGACCGAGGTTACCCTGGTCTTTTCCGTAGGCTTTTCCTTCCACGGGTAAACCTCACCTGTCCTCCCCTTTACACTTCATATTGACATTTCTGTGATTACGATCCCTATTGATCAACTTTTTTTTCCTCTCCCCTTTTCTCGCCCCCTTTTTTTTAAATCCTCCCCTTTTTTGTCCCCTTTCTTTCCTTTTACGATTCCTTTTGATCGAAAACCAACCCCCTTTTTTTTACCCCCAAAAGAAAAGCTCTACCTTGTAATTTGTTCTGTCTGTGTGCAGCCCTGTGTGGCTAATAAAGAAACATATCTATCTATCTATCATCTATCTATCTATTATCTATCTATCTATCTATCTATCTATCTATCTATCTATCTATCTATATCTATCTATCTATCTATCTATCTATCTATCTATATCTATCTATCTATCTATCTATCTATCTTCTATCTATCTATCTATCTATCTATCTATCCATCTATCTATCTATCTATCTATCTATCTATCTATCTATCTATCTATCTATCTATCTATCTATCATCTTTGCATCATATGGACACAAACACACACATGCACGCATACACAGGTAGCTACATATATAGATAGGCAGATGGATAGATAAATAGATAGATAGGTTGTTAAGTTGGCAATGGGTTATTGCAAAGAAATGTTTTCATTCGCTGAATATCGTGTATTTCAGGGTATGTTTTTTCTGCTAAATCCATATATAATTGCTATTGTGTTAAAAGAAAGTGACGCAGTAGAAGTAGAAGACTCCCAGAAGCCGAGACTGTGAAAGAGCGCCTTTGATCTCATAGGTGGAGGCGCAATGGCCCAGTGGTTAGGGCAGCGGACTCGCGGTCGTAGGATCGCGGTTTCGATTCCCAGACCGGGCGTTGTGAGTGTTTATTGAGCGAAAACACCTAAAGCTCCACGAGGCTCCGGCAGGGGATGGTGGTGATCCCTGCTGTACTCTTTCACCACAACTTTCTCTCACTCTTACTTCCTGTTTCTGTTGTGCCTGTATTTCAAAGGGCCGGCCTTGTCACTCTTTGTGTCACGCTGAATATCCCCGAGAACTACGTTAAGGGTACACGTGTCTGTGGAGTGCTCAGCCACTTACACGTTAATTTCACGAGCAGGCTGTTCTGTTGATCGGATCAACCGGAACACTCGTCGTCGTAACCGACGGAGTGCTTCCATGATTTCATAGACTCTAGAAAAGCAGTCAAATATCGCCAGAGTCACGTTATACCGACTTCAAAGAAAAAGACGCGTGTCATCTTACAGATCCCTAAAAGCACGAGATGGTCATGGTTGACAGTACTACAGAATATTCACCGCTATCGACAGTTCAACCTGAATTTAAATCCTGCCGTGATTAACTTTACTTTTCATCCGGCATTTCATCTGTCTTTCAGTTCTGAGTTCACATTCCGCCGTGCTCGACTTTGTCTTTCACCCTTCGGTGTCGATAAAAGAGTACCAGTTGTGCACTAGGGTCGGATGTAATTGATTTACCCCTTTCCCCTAAATTGTTGCCCTTGTATCAAAATTTGAAATCAATACTGTGAGGAACAATTATTATACAAAGCAGATTTATTCAGATCCCTAGCTTATGGTGTTTGGTCTCATCCGTAATACAGAAGTATTAGACACGAGGCTTTTCTTTAGTATTAAGAAAAAATGAGTCTTATACACCGATAATTACTATTCCTCTAGCAGGTGAAGTAAACACGTAGCACTCTCCACTTTGGATCGACTGTTTTAGAAAGTTATTTGCCAGTAGTTATTTCTTTATTGCCCACAAGGGGAGACAAACAAGGACAGACAAAGGGATTAAGTCGGTTACATCGACCCCTCCCTCCAGTGCGAAACTGGTACTTTATTTATCGACCACGAAAGGATGAAAAGTAAAGTGGACCTCGGCGGAATTTGAACTCAGAACGTAACGACAGACGAGATACCGCTAAGCATTTCGCCCGGCCCGCTAACGAGTCTGCCAGCACGCCGCCTTAGGTAAGCATATATCTAAATAAACGCTGAAGCTTCATACATGTGGCACAATATTAGAAAAAGTGTCAGTTATTTGTAGACGTAGATTAGCTTTCAGAGCTGTATGTTCCTCTATGCTTGTGAGTGCAACCTGCGATTTTGTCATTATTGGGTATTTCGGACAGAGGTCAAAAGGCCTAGGGATCGGCGGTTAATGACCTCTAGGCAACTAGGCATTCCTAATGATCTTTGGCTGTTGTTAGAGTATAGAATAACATTATATGGGATGAATGTTATTTTGATATTTATAAGAACGTCAGTTTGTACCATCAATGATAAATATACATTTTAGATGAAAACGCATTACTTATATAGTAACTCTATGATGTTAGTCCAAACAGAAACATGAGTACTTAACAACTGTGTAATAATGTATGTATATATATATATATATATATATATATATATATATATATATATATATATATATATATATGTATGTATGTATATAATATATATATATATATATATATATATATATATATTATATATATATATATATGTATGTATATATATATATATATATATATGTATATATATATATATATATATATATATTATATATATATATATATATACTTGGAAGAGGATGGCGTTCAATCATATGATTATATATATATATATATATATATACATACGTATATGCGCTTACTTACATCTATACGAATATATATATATATATAGTTAATCCAAACAAGAAAACACAGAAAAAAACACAGCAGCGCGAGGACGTGGAACAATTAAAGTATTATTTGACGCTCAGGAAAGAAGGGAAGGAGGGTTTAACGTTTCGAGCCGAGCTCTTCGTCGGAAACAAGGAGAAGGAAATATCCCGAGAAGGGAAGACAGAGGAAAAAAATATTATTGCTGGTGGTGCTCAAGAGATCACATGTTGAAAGAGATCACATATATATATGCATATGTGGGCACATAACGTCATGAAACGTGTACAACAAAAAAATACAAAGTACGAGTACGTGGAATATGAACTAATTTTTCGAACAACGAAAGACACAAATGGAAAACAAAATAAACAACATATGGAACCACCCTTCGTCAGTTGCTGGCTGTTTTTCTACTCTCGTATTTCGAGCATTTAACAACAATATACGCTTTAGATAAAACAGTTGCTCCCGCAAAACAAATTAGATAAAATTTAGGATTTTGCGGAGGGTCAAAATTGGTAACACAAACAGGACAGTGAAAACAAACAGGAAGGGCTGCTAAGCCTGAACGAGGTTATGGTGGCGAACACGTAAATCAAGCTTGGACAGGAGTCACAAAAAAGAACACGTCTTCCTTGTTCTAGCTACAAAGGAGCGAAAGAAAGAAACACAAGTTAGAAGAAAGAAAGATGGCCGGTGGTCACGTGGGAGCCACGTGAGCAAGAGAAGAGGAGTGAGGGAGAGAGAGTGACAGAGTATTAGGATAGAATAGTGGGAGAAGAGGACGTAAAAGACTATGAGATAGAAAGAGAGAAAAACGAAAGAGTAAAAAGATCGTATAGAGTGCGCATCAGAATTATTAAGATAAAACTTACTTGGAAGAGGATGCGTGGCATTCAATCATATAATAATATAAATAATATATATATATATTATATATATATATATATATAATATATATATATATATATGTATACATATAAGTGGGATGACCACTAAGTGGACATCCATATGCTAGAAGTCGACCGCTATGTTTTTACCACTAAAAAAGTAATGTTCTCAAGAAAATTTCTTGAGAACATTCTCTTCTTAGTGGTAAGACCATAGGGGGTTGACTTCTAGCATATGAATGTTCACTTAATGGTCATTCCTGCTATGTGTATGTAATACAATTTCTCTGAATCTTCAGATTTTCCTACATGCTGGACCACTGGTTTTAAATTGATATTAATCAAATTAATATTCAATTTTTCACCCTTATTATTTTAAATTTATATATAGGCGCAGGAGTGACTGTGTGGTAAGTAGCTTGCTTACCAACCACATGGTTGATTCCGGATTCAGTCCTACTGCATGGCACCTTGGGCAAGTGTCTTCTACTGTAGCCTCGGGCCGACCAAAGCCTTGTGAGTGGATTTGGTAGACAGAAACTGAAAGAAGCCTGTCGTATATATGTATATATATATATATTATATATATATATATATATATATAATAATATATATATATATAAAGATAGAATTGTGTGTGTGTGTATATGTATGTTTGTGTGTCTGTGTTTGCCCCCCCCCTAACATCACTTGACAACCGATGCTGGTGTGTTTACGTCCCGGTAACTTAGCGGTTCGGCGAAAGAGACCGATAGAATAAGTACTAGGCTTACAAAGAATAAGTCCTGGGGTCGATTTGCTCGACTAAAGGCAGTGCTCCAGCATGGCCACAGTCAAATGACTGAAACAAGAAAAAGAGTAAAAGAGTATATATATATATATATATATATATGAAAAAACAAGTCAAAATAGAAAATGCTAAAATAATTTTATAAAGAACATTTCAGTACCGGTTTCGGTCATTTTGAGACCTTTTCAACTGTAACGATTAAATAATTAAATTTAGAAAAATTAAAAGAAAAGTTTTTTTAAAGAAATATTTGTATAGTGTTCAAATATAAGTGGCATTTTCCTTGTTTCTGCCTTTCTCTGTCTCCCTTGTTTTCACTTGTGTGTTCGAGACCTCGAACACACAAGTGAAAACAAGGGAGACAGAGAAAGGCAGAAACAAGGAAAATGCCACTTATATTTGAACACTATACAAATATTTCTTTAAAAAAACTTTTCTTTTAATTTTTCTAAATTTAATTATTTAATCGTTACAGTTGAAAAGGTCTCAAAATGACCGAAACCGGTACTGAAATGTTCTTTATAAAATTATTTTAGCATTTTCTATTTTGACTTGTTTTTTCATAAATATCAACTCGTGTGTTCCTTTTCACCCTTATATATATATATATATATATATATATATATATAATATATATATATATATATATATATATATATATATATATATATATATATATATAAAGAGAGCGAATGCAATAAAGATATGTATGAAAAGGTTGGATTGCCTTTCAAGTATATTACAAGTACTTGTTCCACAGTAAGATCATTGTTTTAAAGTCATGGTCTTAATCTGCTTCAACAGTCTGAATGCTGAGATTATGTCGACGACAACGACAACGGCGACGATCGTGTTTATGATCAGAATGAGGATTTGCTTGTCAGAGGTGTGTCAGACGAAGGGTACATTGTGAAAATTGAAAAGGCCAATGAGAACTTGAGTGAAAAGCAAAGAGTCTGTTCTTTGTCCTATCACCTTCGTCCACATCCCAAGTTCTTTAATCGTAGTCACAAAATAGAGGAAAACTTTACTCTACTACAGGGAGGGTTAGGTGGGGGACCATCTTTGTGATGGACTCGGCTGATAGCCGGCTCCGTCATATACTTAACAAAACTTGTCCGATATAATTTTACACGTCAGTAATGTTTCGGATGAAATCACTTTGTGAGTTTATTTTTCCTTTTATCGTTTTACTCCGCCTTTCTCTACGCCTCTTGTCTCACTGTCCTAGTCAAAATATTTTTTCGATGGTTTTCGAAATTTTTTTCTACACCTCACGGGTTGCTTACTGGAGAACAGTGTAGCTGACTAGGATTTCCTTAATAGGGTCTCCGTTGGTGAAATGCCAGGCAGTTTTGTTTACGGTTAGAACTACAACGACAGAATCCGTTATATTACAACCATAACCAAACTTTTACATTATTTGCCAGCTAAACACTGATCTGAATATAAACATATTATCGTAAACAGTTAATGTAATACTGTAAATGTATACTCTTTTTACTCTTTTACTCTTTTACTTGTTTCAGTCATTTGACTGCGGCCATGCTGGAGCATCGCCTTTAATCGAGCAACTCGAACCCCGGGACTTATTCTTTGTAAGCCCAGTACTTATTCTATCGGTCTCTTTTGCTGAACCGCTAAGTGACGGGGACATAAACACACCAGCATCGGTTGTCAAGCAATGCTATGGGGGACAAACACAGACACACAAACACACATATATACATATATATACATATATACGACGGGCTTCTTTCAGTTTCCGTCTACCAAATCCACTCACAAGGCATTGGTCGGCCCGGGGCTATAGCAGAAGACACTTGCCCAAGATGCCACGCAGTGGGACTGAACCCGGAACCATGTGGTTGGTAAACAAGCTACTTACCACACAGCCACTCCTGCGCCTATGTGCATATACCTAAATAAAATATCTCTGTGTAGTAGCTTGGAAAAGATGAAGAACAGAAATAGAAACATATAATTTACAGCCGATGCACCGTTTTCAGATTCTCTCTTCAAAGTTAAAAGAGAAATATGAAAAGAAAGATGGACGACAGAAAGAGAGAGGGGGGAGAGAAATTAGGGAAAAGGGGGGAGAAGGGGAGGAAGACAGAGGAAAGGGGAGGGAGCGGGAGAAATGCATACAGAAAATACTATTTTTGTTTGACGTGGGAAACATTTTGTTACTTTGCAGCTTAACCGCAATTTAGCTGTAGAAAAACACAGGATGCTGCAGGAAGATAGATGTATTTACTTGTAGTAAAATTGATTGTGGAATACATAATATGACGTAGGTGTGCTAGATTGAGTTGTTGAGAGCAAGAGTAGACTGGGAAATTTATATAGCAAAATCTCATTCGCATAAATATATTCCATTTATGAGAAAATTGTCAGATACGATCATACATCTGGGTGTAACCAATAACAACGGTCTTATTTTACAGACGCCCTCGGTTAATAAAGGAATTTTTACAAATTCTTAGAAGAAACTTTTTTTACTGTAGCTTGAACCGAACGTGTTAAACTAATTGTAACATTGCCGTTATGGATAAGTATTGCGTATGATATTCGACTCTAAGTGTAATTGTGCGGCTTTTAGAAGCACTTTGGTGAAATGTTGGAGAGGACCAATGCTCTGGAGACGAGGGTCTGCGATGTCTATGTCGACGGTTTGTCACAAATCGTAATTGAAGATGAGGAGTACAACGAAAATCCGACTAAAACCCCTGAAAACCGAACGACTATGCAACCTTTGACAGTATGGAATCCAATACGAAGCAAATGTGAACGGTTTTTGAGCAACACTGAGACGAACATTTCGAGATGGTTGAGATTCGACATTCCTCAAATCTGAATTCTGGAATTTCGAATTCATGTCCAGCTGTGTTGGAGATAACACACTAATGATGAGTGGTCTTTCTTACGAACGTTATTGTAACCAAGGAAACTCATTTCTCAATCAGAACTGGTAACAGAGTAAGAGAACTTTTAGTTGAACGAAACAAAATATTACTTTACACCACAAGAGCCACAAGGTCCTGATGATGTCTTTTTCCTTATTCTCAAATAATGTACCCCTAACCTAGCTCCATGCTTGTCATTCTGTTTGTCTGCATGGCGCAGGAGTGGCTGTGTGGTAAGTAGCTTGTTTACCAACCACATGGTTCCGAGTTAAGTCCCACTGCGTGGCATCTTGGGCAAGTGTCTTCTACTATAGCCTCGGGCCGACCAATGCCTTGTGAGTGGATTTGGTAGATGGAAACTGAAAGAAGCCCGTCGTATATATGTATATATATGTATATATGTATGTGTGTTTGTGTGTCTGTGTTTGTTCCCCTAGCATTGCTTGACAACCGATGCTGGTGTGTTTATGTCCCCGTTACTTAGCGGTTCGGCAAAAGAGACCGATAGAATAAGTACTGGGCTTACAAAAGAATAAGTCCCGGGGTCGAGTTGCTCGATTAAAGGCGGTGCTCCAGCATGGCCGCAGTCAAATAACTGAAACAAGCAAAAGAGAGTAAAAGAGAGAGTATGCCTGTTCACCCGTTTCCCTGTCCCTCTCTGCTTCTTTGTCTCTCCCTCTCTCTCTTTTTCTCTTATTCTTTAGGTATATTCAGATGATTAGAAACATGAAACGTGTTATATTCCCAGCGAAGGAGA
>NC_043002.1:113426589-113439089 GCF_006345805.1 Octopus sinensis | reverse complement strand
ATTGGAAAAAATAAAAAATAAAATTTAAGTGCAGAAATGGAATAGTCCAGATGGAGCTGCGCACATACCCTTTACCATGGCTTTTACAATAGATTATCTGCTAATTAGCTAGCATTAAGTATCTATATGAAGTTTGGCTGCATGTAATGTCTGTTTTCTCGAACAGCCGCTTCTACTGCGTACTTCTATTGGATTATTTCTTATATATAAAGGACTATAGCTTCAACTACGTACTGTTTTTGATTCACTGTAAGGTTTGTTGTTATTATTATTACTGTTTAACTATTGTTATCACGTTTGTTGGTTCCTCGTAAGGGAAACGTTGTTGTGTTGCATTTGTTAAATAATTGTAAACTGGAATCCTCCCCCTTTGGGAGAAGGAGCTTTGGTTATTGTTTAAAAATTGAATTGTGTCCCTGTTTGGGGAAATTGACAACATTTTCACCGCTTATACGGAAGCATTTTTATTAGAATGCCTTCGATAGAAGAAAGTCCAAAAATGAATTTCGCTGCAGCCGTCGGCGGGCGCGAACTCATTAAAATTAAAATCAAAGAAATACAAACCTATTTCGGATCACCGACAAAGACGGTAAATCACCGACAAAGACGGTAAATCTAGGATAACACCACCAAACGAAATAAAAAATTAAATTAAAGAAAAGGCTATTGTTTATAAAGTATACAATGTAGAGAAAAAAAAAAGATTTGAACACCTGGAGGAAAGCACCATCGAAAAGTGTCTTGGTGCGACTATGAAAGATATCTAACCAGAGGCGGTAAATTCACCACAATAGAAGCAAAGTTCGAGTCAACGGAGCGTGCAAAGGAGTACTCGATACGAACCTTGCAAAGTGGAAATATTTTATTTTCACCTTTATATCTGGGACGTAGGACGTTCCGGATAAAATTTTAAATGTCACCCCAGAAGCAGAGGTAGGCTGGATTGTAGCCACACTTCTATACAAGAGGGAGGACAAGATACAATTGATCGAAATTGCAAGAGACGGGCCTACAATTCCAGTCTGTTATATATTTTGAGTATTGTTATCACTAGCGATATCAAGATATAACTTTGTATTTTGTATTTTATGTGTAGATGTATATATATAGATGTACATGTAATATGTACACATATATATACACATATATACATGCACTAGCACTATGACCCGGCAACGACGGGTCATAATGCTAATTATTATATAAACAAGATATCAAACAAGATATATAAACAAGACATCGGAACAAAAAAAGTGAATATTCACACATTCAATATTACTGAAGATGTACCATCAATATTATTGTGTATCCCAAACCGGGGAGCTGGCAGTAGCGTCAGCAGGGCAGGAGAAATGCACAGCAGCATTTCATCCGTCTTTACCTTCTAAGTTAAAATTTCGTCGAGGTCGACTTTGCTTTTCATCCTGTCGGAGTAGCTAAAATAAGTACCAGTTGATCACTGGAGTCCATGTAATCGACTTAGCCCTGCCCTTGAAATTGCTGGCATTGCGCAAAATTTGAAACCAACATTATTGCGTAGCACTTTCAGTTTCCTTGAACCACTTAAAATCTCTACCTCTTCAAGATATCTTTACTTGTTTAAATATTTTTCTGAGTAGAAAACTGTTCGGAAGTTTACAAGTTGTAAAGTTAAAATACATATTTTTCTGGCTCCATACGAAGAATTTATACATAAGACGAGCCAATAGTTTCAGCTAATCAACTAAACTACATTTTTATATATTGTGAAACACAGACGCCAAATAGATACATAGGCTGCCATTCAAAAGATGTTTAGTTAACCTATTTTCATAGACAACATAAATTAATTAGTTAATATTTTTTAGATTTAAGGAACGTGGCTGTAGGTGCTGCGTGTCTGAAGCCATGGCGTAGCTATGGGGTAAGCAGTTTGTTTCCAAACCATATGGTCCCAGATTTGTGACACCTTGGGCAAACATCTTCTACTATAGCTCCGAGCTCAACAAAGCTTTGTGAGTGGATTTGGTGTGTGTGTGTGTGTGTGTGTGTGTACGCGCGTGTGCGTACGTGCGTATGTGTGTATCTATGTGCCTGTGCATCTATGCCCGTGTGTGTGTATGCATTTGTGTGTCTGTGCATCTCTTCGTGTTTGTCTCCATGAGCGCTTGATAACCAGTGCTGGTTTGTTTACACTGCCGTAAGTCAGTGATTCGCGAGAGAGGTCAATAAAATAAATATCAAACTTGAAAAAAGAAGTACTCGGATCGATTTGTTCAACTAAACACTTCAAGGCGGTTCCCCAACATGGCTGCAGTTCAAAGACTGACACGAAAAAATAACAGAAAAAAGAAATATACATTTTTTACGAAACGGTAAATATTTACTTAAAATTCTACAAAATTTTAATTTGTTTAATCTGTAAGTTTGCCTGCTTAGAAAATATTTTTAAGCCTCAAAAATTTGTGTATCCTATTCGGTTGTATTTACTGGATCTTCGTAATAAATTTTCATGAAAATATTTCAAACTGTCCGGCTGCCAATTTGTCATTAAGTACATCAATGATTCACAGATAGCTAGAGTTAATTATTATAAATTAGATTGGGGTTTTCTTGGATTGAAATTTCAGATTCAAGAAAAGATAAACAACAAAAAAGTGATAAAGTTTGTTTAATATACAACCAAAAATGTTAATGGTTTATGAAATATTTGCGTCTTTTGGAATTCGACTGAAGCTTAAAGAAATATGTATTGCTAACCGAAATTGATAAAATTAAGGCTTAAGAATATTATAAATTATTATAAATTATATATATACAGCGGTAGGTGTAGCTGTAATGTAAGAAATTTGGCCAAGGTGTCGCGAAGTGGCATCATGGGCAAGTATCTTCTATTGTAGCCCGAGTCGCCCAAAGCCTTATCCTGATTTTGGTAGAAAAAAACTGAAAGAAACGGTCGTGTGTGTGTGTATATATGTATGTAAGTCTCTCTCTCTCTCTCTCTCTCTCTCTCTCTCTCTCTCTATATATATATATATATATATATATATATATATATATAATTGTAAATAATGTACATAATTCCACTTTCTCTTAAATATAGAACTACACAATCAAATATTGTTGTATTTAGGAATGGTAATGTTGTCAGTTTAGCCAATAAAAAACACACGCATTATATATTTGTTATTAATTTGCTTCAGCTTTATTTATTTTTTACATTAATCTTAATCTTATTTCGGCCAGAGTTCTTTCGTCACACTTCTGTGACCTCATCATTCTTATTTGTGTGTCTCTCCTTACTAACGATCAGCTATTTTGTCAATCAGAGTTCCTCAAAAATTCCTCACAAGTGCTAAATTACCTTTCACAATTCCTACACCAACAGTCAAAAAGTGTGGCCTCCGCAATTGCGGGACTTGCATCAACCTTATTGAAGACACAACATACAAATTAAAATCAGGACAGATTTTTACCGTAAAAAAAAATCACTTTACATTTCAAGGAATTTAATATACGCTATCAAATGTCAGGAATGTAATGAAGATTACACAGGTCAAACAAAACTTACTCTCAGAAATAGACTGGCCGTTCACTGACAACAAACACGAGACTCCAGTACTAGACAGATTCCACTGAGTGGACACATAGACATATGTGCAAAAAATAAGACCCCTAAATTCCAGTTCTTTCCACTCTGCCTATGTTCAGCGAATACCACAGATGAAGCCCGGATAAGCAGAGAAAATGCTTTCGTACAAAAGTACAAACCAAGACTTAAACTTTAACAGAGTATATACAGAAATAACTATTCACACACCACAAAACTCATTCTGCCATTTAACATGAAGAGCATACACAGCTAACAACCTAAACTTTAGCCGCTCGTCTACATACAAACGACTCCTGTTCACTCTCCCATCAGATAGATTAAATTTGGAGTGCTTTTATTGTAACGAAACATGTTCACTGAACCGCGTCGACCTTCTTTTGGGCGCAAAATATACTGTCACATGACAATAGCGCACAGACGTAGCGGGAAACGTACGGAAGTTTAATCACGTATTCATTCTCTACAAACACTTGACAGAAAACATTCAGAGCGTTGATTGTTTGGACTTGTTCAGTCAACCGTGTCAGTCTTAACTTACTACGCCAAACATTCTCATTTGATACTAATACGCGGATGAAGCAGGTAACCTACAAAAATTTCTAAGGTCAGTCATGTGACTATCTTCTATCAAATCCTATTCAAAACATATGCTAATTTCAACCATAGGCGCAGGAGTGGCTGTGTGGTAAGTAGCTTGCTAACCAGCCTCATGGTTCCGGGTTCAGTCCCACTGCGTGGCATCTTGGGCAAGTGTCTTCTGCTTTAGCCCCGGGCCGACCAATGCCTTGTGAGTGGATTTGGTAGACGGAAACTGAAAAGAAGCCTGTCGTATATATGTATATATATATGTATTTGTGTGTATGTTTGTGTGTCTGTGTTTGTCCCCCTAGCATTGCTTGACAACCGATGCTGGTGTGTTTACGTCCCTGTCACTTAGCGGTTCGGCAAAAGAGGCCGATAGAATAAGCTTACAAAAAGAATAAGTCCTGGGGTCGATTTGCTCCAGCATGGCCGCAGTCAAATGACTGAAACAAGTAAAAAGAGTAAAAAGAGTATTAACTCCCTACAAAAATAGGGCAAGCTTCAAACACTAGTCAGAATCAAGACAGCTTCGACATAAGTCACGCTTTTCTATGTCAACTTTTTGACAATCATTGTAAACTGTGAAACCGGTTAAAGCTTTAAATATACGGATAAAATATGTTAACTATTCTCAGTGCATTTTCAACTTCTATATATCCTATATTTCTACCTGTGTGGAATAAAATAACTTTGTTTCTCTCTCTCTGTGTCTGTCTGTCTGTTTGTCTGTCTGTCTGTCTCTCTGTCTCTCTCTCTCTCTCTCTGTCTCTCTCTGTCTCTCTCTCTCTCTCTCTCTCTCTCTCTATATATATATATATTATATATATATATATATATATATAAGAATAGAATTTCGTGGAAGCAGGCTGTCCTTTCGTTACATCCGTCGCAAAAATCGACCAACAGGGGAGAAGCACTGCAAAACAAAGATGCACTAGGTGGCAGTACGACCCTACTACAGGACGCCGGTCGGCAGACTGATGCCTGAGGGTCGCAACAAGTGGCTTCTAGCGGTGGAAACCTGATCTACAACGAGTTTGTCATACAGAGAACGTTTCCGGTTACTTTTGGGCACCCCTCGTGTGTGTATATATATATATATATATAACACTAATTAAGGGTTTAGCAACAAGTTGCTTGACCACATACCGAAAACTTTTAAATTTATTAATTAATAATTTTTTACCATATATCTGTAATGATATATATATAATATATATATATATATATATAGATATATATATATATATATTATATATATATATATATATATATACATATATATGTATATATATATATATATATATAATATATATATATATACCAGGTGGTATCAAAAAGTTCCTGGACTAGTTCTATAGTGCGCCAACAGATGGTAGCACATGATTGCGTTTGCAGTGAGTGCTATCAATGGCCTTCATGAAGCAGTGTACTTAGTGACATCGCTGTGTTGACTACGCAAGTTGTGAAGTTTGTGTTTGTGTGATCACGTGTATGCTGTAGTCTGCGGCGGAGACTGCCAACGCATTGATCGGGTTCCTACAGTCGGTCTTCGTCGTCGCCTGAATCTCTGGCCCCTCCCTTCAGTGCTTCTACAACGGTACTTAAGGTGGTTCGGTCATGCGGCCCGGTGTCCAGAGGGTGAGCTGATTTGCGATGTCCTCCTCCCACCTCCACTTCCCAACTGGCGCAAACGCAAGGGCGGGCAGCTGAAGACCCGGGCGACGACGATAAAGGAGGACCTCTCCGAACCCTCAGGTCCGCAGGTGGTCGGTCTGCGCAGATGGAACCACGAATGGCTCGCTATCTTCAGTGACCTTGCACAGAACCGTCGAGCGTGAGCCGCCATGGTTCGTGATGCCGTTAGGACCAGAGAAGAAACCGGCTCAACCCGCCCTAGGTGAACGCCGTCACAAGTACAAGTAAGTGTGGTCTGCGATTTTGTCATGGACAGGAAGTTGGAACAAAGAACTGCAGTATAAGTGGGGTTGGATATTACCTCTTGGTACTAATACTGCCTCTGTTGCTGATACACACTATAATGTGTTCTGGATTTTCGTTTTTTTTTTGAGAAAGATCACAGGATAAAAATATGATTCTAGGGTTCAGTTTATGAAACTGGAGTTTAAAGATGGCAGCGAAAATAAACAGGCGACCTTGATAAAACGCAGAAACTGACATAAAAAAGGCTTTGAAGAACGGTTTATAAGTAGTTGTTATTGGAACGGATGGATCTGGTCTGATGATTGTTTTTGTTGTGATGATGGAAGTCATCATTCAAGACAGTGTAAGTTGATAAGTAAAACAGGAGAAAATAAATATAGCGATGTATATATTATGTCAAATCTGGTTTTTTAGTTCTTCGCAAGTCTCATTGATGCTTTTCGCTCAGAAAGTTGTTATTGTTTAAACTATTACATCAGTCGGTTTTTGTAATATTAATCTAAACACATTAGGAATAAGCGAACGGGAGTTTCACTCTCTTGATGTGGAAGAAAGAGTAACAAAATCTCCCTCAAATTAGAAAAAAGAAAATGGAAACCAAAAAAATGGGAAAGTGGGTTAGATACTTTAATGTTGTCCGTTGCCGAACGAAAAGGCGAGATGATTTCAACCGGTGCCCTTTGACTAGGTCACAGGAGGAAATTAGTTGATTTTATGCTTAAACAACAACAACAACAACAAAAATATCATTAACAACAATACCAACCAACATCGTCAAAACAACAAGACGGTGATGTTATCTGATTCAACGTGAAGAACATTTCGAAGAAAAGAGAAAAATGTCAAAATAATAAGGATCGTGTTCATTGCATCAGATATATGTTGCAAACCGACTATGCAGAGAGAGAGAGGGGGAGGGAGAGGGAGGGAGGGAGAGAGAGGGGGAGGGAGAGGGAGGGAGGGAGAGAAAGGGGGAGAGAGAGGGGAGAGAGAGGGGAGAGAGAAGGAGAGAGAGAAGGAGAGAGAGAGGGAGAGAGAGGGGGAGAGAGAGAAATAGACACAGAAACAGAGAGAAAGAGAGAGAGGGAGAGAGTGAAGAGGCAAAAAGAAAGATAGTACAGTATCTCGTGTGAAATGTTTATCGTATGCGGGTGATGTTTTGTTCTTATAGATCTTTAAGAATGGGCAAGTAATGGTCTGACGGTAAAACATTATTATATACAGCTCGAGACAGCGAAGAGGAATCTTGGTTGATTTGTCTGCTAGAAGTACCAGCCAAACTCCCTCTAAATCATCTACTGGAACATATAAACACGTCTATGCTCATGACCACATAAATAATAATCAATTAATAATAATAATAATAATAATAATAATAATAATAATAATAATAATAAAATTATTATTATTATCATCATCATCATCATCATCATCATCTCACATCATCATCATCATCATCATCATTATTATTATTTTATTAATATTTTTATTATTATTATTATTATTATTATTATTATTATTATATCATCATCACATCATCATTATTATTATTATTTATTATTATTATTATCATTATTATTATTATTATATTATTATCATCATCATCATTATTATTATTATTTTATTATTATTATTATTATTATTTTATTATCATTATTATTATTATTATTATTATTATTATTATCATCATCATCATTATTATTATTATTATATTATTATTATTTTATTATTATTATTATTATTATTATTATTATTATTATTGTTGTTATGTTTAATTTATTATAACAATATTATATATTATAGTAATCTTCACTTGACAATATATATAATAGATTCTAACATATCAAATATTATGAAACAATATAAACAAACTACAATCCATATAAATATATATATATATATACATACATATATATATATACATACATATATATATATATGTATACAAATGTACATGTATATAAATATATAACAAACATACAGTTATACTATGGTTTTTCGTATACAGTTATTCTTAATTCATACAAGTTCAAGCGTAATGTCCATATGAAGATATTTTTCTTTTCATCAAAGTTGAAGTTAAGATTTACGGAGATGTACTCGCATAGCAAGTGATTTGATCTGAGATCGTGTGCTGAAACGAAAACAATTGCAGCGTGGGAGGTGTTTGTAAGAAGTTAAGATTATACTTGTATATTATATTTGTATTATATTATATTATATTATATTTGTATTTTTATCCATCTAATTAATATATTATCGTAGAATAATTCCACAATTTTTTTTTTCAAATAATAAAGCTTAACGTGCTGAAGGATACAGTCATTCCTGAATTGAAGCAATAAGACAATGATGACTTGTTTTCAACGAGATGGGGCCCCTCCACATTTATGATTTAATGGTTCGTGAGTACCTGAACAAAGAAATGGATTGGCCAACGAGACCCTGTTGATTGGACAACAAAATCAACAGACTTCACGCCCATGGAATTTGGGATGTTGTCAAAGACATAGTGTTTTCTAAAAAGCCACATACACTTAATGCCATGATTGAATTCGTGAAAGAAACCTGCCTAGAAATTAATGCAAGCAAAGAACAGTGTACAAAGGTCTGCTTAAGAGTCAAATTCAAGAGTGCATAGACATGGAAAACAATCAGTTTGAGCACTTGAAAGACTGGAATAACACGTTAGAGAATATAGAATCATAGAATTATTATCCAAAAAGAACATTCCAATCATATTAAGCAACCGTAAACCTACTTTTACCCACCGCCGTACTTATAATAAAAACATAGATGTACGCTGTACACTGTTAATATGCAATACCCTCTTACCTTTAAAGTCTATTATAATTAAATGCTTAGAGGTCAAGCTGCATATATTTCATATCAGCTGTGGAATTTTCTAGACTGCCTTTTATAAGGTTTTGCAAATATATTGTTGCATATACAAACCCTATTCTATAAACACAAATAAATGGTCACCTTTGAGGATGGAGTATTGATATTAGCGCGATAAGCTTTGTGGGAGGTGTTGGTTATGTTCTGTTTCTTTTGTTAATTATTACCAACTCCTTCTTACTTTTACAAATAGATTGGGGAAGTCAAATTTAAACGCTTTCGTTTAGGAGGATATGTAAGTGATAAAACTCGTACTACAGGCCTTCGAGTTCATTGTTCGTGACCCGACATACTCCCGGCTTATCCATTTTCAAACTCTTTCTTGGTTCCCGAAACGCCCGCCATTTCATAACGAGGGATAGATGAGATATAAATATTCCTAGGTACATAAAAATAAATAATATTTTGACGGTTTTATAGATATTGACCTCTAAGCATTTAATTATAATAGACTTTAAAGGTAAGAGGGCATTACATATTAAGAGTGGTTGAGGTACAGCGTACATCTATGTTTTTATTATAAGTACAGTGGTGGGCAAAAGCAGGTTTACAGTTGCTTAATGCGCTACAGTATATCAATACTTTACTAAGAAACGTAATGAAATATCTATCCTAGGATTTGCACTCACGAACTGCAAATTTGCTATACTATAACCTTATACTTAGAGCATTAAATGTTCAGTGATTAACCTTACAAGTTTGCAGATGTCTAATTTTTTCTTTGTTTTGTTGTAAAACTGTAATAACTTGTGTCATTGGATAAAACTTGATATCCTGTTTTACTTTACATTGGAATGTTGCCAAATGTGAAACAAACAACTGCGCAACAGCATATTGCACATAAATTCCACATAGCTGTCGACTTGGCACTGGTACATACCGTTCTGTAAGGGCAATGGTTTTGCTTGTTTTGATATTATTGTCATTATCCCAATTGTTTACGTGCATGCATACACATAGTTACATACATAATACGTACTTGCATACATAAATACATTTATATGTATGTCTGTGCATATACATGTATGTATATATATATATATATATATATATATATATATATATATATTATATATATATATATAATCTCCTACACACATGTATATAGATATGTTTAAATAAATACACACACACACACACATATATATAACATACATACATACATACATGCATACATACATACATACATACATACATACATACATACATACATACATACATACATATATACATATAGACTTTATTAAAGCAGCAGAAAATTCAACAAACCTGTTACTCTGAAACGCGAAACTCAGAGTAACAGGTTTTGTTGAATTTTCTGGTGCTTTAAATAAAGCATATTACTCTACCACTGGTATTTGAGTACTCTTTTTTTCCACCTTGTTTCACATTTATGTGTTTACTCCGGTATATACATATATATATATATAAAACACATCTGTCTATCATTGTCGCACTCTCTTTGTATACTTATATATATATATATATATATATATATATATATATATATATATATATATATATATATATATATATATATAATATATATGTATATGTATAAAAAGCTGACAGAAGGTATTATATGTTCTATACACAAAGGTGGAAGCAGAGCAGAGGCCAAAAACTACAGGACAATCTCTCTGACTTCGCATATCAGTAAAATCATGGAGCGAATCATCAGAAAGAAGTTGATAATGTTCCTAGAAGAAAATGACCTACTGAACAATACTCAGCATGGCTTCCACCCAGGAAGAAGCTGCCCCATACAGCTCCTTCAGCACCATGACAGGGTTGTGAAACAGCTGCTTGACCATTCAGATGTCAGTGTGATATATACCCTGACTTTGCAAAGGCATTTGATAAAGTAGATCATGTCATGGTAAGTCATAAACTACGAGACCTTGGCATCGCTGGTAAACTGGGAGAGTAGCTGCATGACTCACTTATAAACATAACTCAGATAGTTGCAGCCAATATCGCCCTGTTCTGGGGCTGTTACTGTTTAGTCACTCCGAGAGCCACTATCACTAGCTATGCTGATGACACAAAATTATCACAGGCAGTAAAAAATCAAGA
Organism: Octopus sinensis; assembly: GCF_006345805.1. Taxonomy (NCBI): domain Eukaryota; kingdom Metazoa; phylum Mollusca; class Cephalopoda; order Octopoda; family Octopodidae; genus Octopus; species Octopus sinensis. Next base: position 113,427,994 of record NC_043002.1, on the reverse strand, counting down.
GAGATGTTACAAGCTTACAAAGGGACCTGAACTCAGTATACAAGTGGGCCGAAATAAACAACATGCAGTTTAATGCTGGAAAATTTCAAGTACTGCAATGTAAACTCAGTACAGATACAGTACTATGTACGTTTACAAGACACGAAGGCACCACACTCCCAGAGTCACAGGTAGTGAAAGACTTGGGGATCAGCATGTGCAATGACTCATCATTTCATATGCACATAAGCAAGCTGGCAGCAAAGTACAGACAACTGGCAGGATGGATACTGAGGACCTTCAAGACAAGAGACCAAGAAATTATGTTGACCCTGTAGAGAACCTTTGTTCTCAGCCGCCTGGACTACTGTTCCTAGTTATGGTCATCATATAGTGCCAAACTAACAACGGAGCTTGAAGTAGTCCAACGCCACTACACTAAAAAGATTGAAACAGTGCAGTGGATGAGCTATAGGGATAGGCTGAGAAAGCTAAAGCTCTACTCCTTGGGGAGAAGGCGTGACAGATACGCAATAATATACGTATGGAGAATCCTAGAAGGGCTAGTACCTAACTTTGGCATTGAGTGTTATACAAAAGCCAGAACCGACCGCCAAACAATGTATATATATATATATATATATATATATACCCGTCGTATATATATATATATATATAAACCCATCGTATATATGTATATATATATATATGTGTGTGCGTGTTTGTGTGTCTGTGTTTGTTCCCCCATCATCGCTTGACAACCGATGCTGGTGTGTTTACGTCCCCGTAACTTAGCGGTTCGGCAAAAAAGAGACCGATAAAATAAGTACTAGGCTTACAAAGAATAAGTCCTGGGGTCGATTTGCTCGACTAAAGGCGGTGCTCCAGCATGGCCACAGTCATATGACTGAAACAAGTAAAAATATATATATATATTATACATATATATATATATTCTTTTTCATTCTTTGTTATTTGTTTCAGTTTTATTCCTCTAATATCAAGGTCTGATATCGTTACATTTTATTATCATTAAATATATATATATATATATATATATATATATATATATTATATTATATATTATATATATATATATATATATATATATATATATATATATTACATCTAGGCGCAGGAGGGGCTGTGTGGTAAGTAGCTTACTAAACCAACCACATGGTTCTGGGTTCATTCCCATATGCGTGGCACCTTGTACAAGTGTCTTCTACTATAGCCTCGGGCCGACCAAAGCCTTGTGAGTGGATTTGGTAGATGGAAACTGAAAGAAGCCCGTCGTAATATATATATATATATATATATATATGTATATACATATATATATATATAGTGAAGGCGCATGGCTCAGTGGTTAGAGCGTCGAGTTTACGATCGTGAGGTTGTGAGCTCGAATCCCGGACCGGGCTGC
>NC_043002.1:113406589-113421589 GCF_006345805.1 Octopus sinensis | reverse complement strand
GAAACCGATGTTTGAGTTGGCTGAGAAGAGCGACATAGTAATTATTAAACATTATCAAAAACATTGTGCCAAAGGGTATTGGGTACAGCTTTGCGTGAAGATTCAGGCAGTTACAATAACTGGGTACATCAGACTTTGTGCCATGGTCCGCAGAGGCCTTTAAGAACGGAAGCATTGTTGCAAGGAAATGGAAAACCTTACGTGGGACACGCCCTGCTCCCCTGCTCGGTACTCTCTCTTGGTATAGATTTGAAAATACCAAGAGTAAAAAATATACTGTACAGGTTAGTGAGGGCGTTCAGATAGCCACTGCAACAGGAAACATCATGAGAACATAAGAAGGCTTGAAGAGGGTGCTTGGGATAGCTCAGAGTTCAGTGCAAAACTACATATCTTAGATGGGGAGAAAACTACTCTAATCTCTTCTCTAAAGAGACCAATGTGTCCGATTCAGCTCTTCACATCATATAGCTATCGATTACAAATTGGACAGAGAGCTATCTTTAAAATAACCCGGCTTCCGATATAGTTCCAGATAGCAACAGGTTTCTTTGACCTAATCAAAGATTCTAAAATTGGCTTACTGCTCTATTTACATTAAGTTCTCTACCAGTGCCGGCAAGCAGTTGTACCGCCAGGAATGAAGGAACCGAGATCATTACCCTTATAAGAACCAAAGTGAGAAAGTCGACAGTAACAATGACAGTGGTATCTCCCTCTTCAGTTTCGTTGTAAAAGCCTTTGCTCAGGTCATCTTGAACCACCTGCAAAAACTGAGAGAATATGCATACCCAACTACAGAAGAAATGTCGAGAACAGCAAATGCCTTTGTACGTCGCTTTCATCGACTTCACAGGGCATTCAATCTAGTCAATAGAGGTTGGTTTTTTACAGTTCATCTGAAAATCAATTGAGCACCAAAACTGCAGAACATAATAGACTTTTTTACATCAATATAAAGGAGACAGTGCATTTTAATAGTAGCTTGTCTGAGTCTTTCAACATTCCCAATGTCCTCCTCAAATATCAAAGCGTAAACTAACTGTATCACTTACATCTCAAAGTATATCCTCTACAGAAAACTGGCATCCGTGAAGCGATCCAATAGCAGTCCCCAGCGGCTTTACACTGAGGTCTGCATGAGGAAAATGAAAACGCTCTATTTCATTACGGATTGATGGGAGAGCCTTAAAGATGATGAAGTGAGATAGTGGGGTATTCTAAATTAGCACCCCAAGACAGGATAAGAGAAAGTGATGGACGCTGGAACAATCAAGCAGCACGCAGAAGGAACACAGATCAACGACCCTTCATAGATGCAACTTCTGCAACAGGAACTGTCAATCCCGCTTTGGTCATCTTAGTACACAAGAGGCGCAGCTGAAACCAATTGCAGAACAGCAATGAATCAATCCATTGTAAGTCAGAACGGAAGGCAACAGCAGAAAAAAAATCGCTTGCATGCTAGAACTCGGTTAGATGAAAGGAAAAGTCGGCATCTGAGTCTTGAAGTCAGATTTTTCGAGTAGATAAGGCTATTTGCTGAAAGATTACTTATTCCTATTTCTCCACTGCTTCAATTATTCGTTAATTAATCTGATTGATGTATTGACCTTCCTATCTTTTTATTTCTATTTCTAATCTCTTCAGTCACGTATGTAATCAAGCTTTTAGGCTTCTTATCAGTATTTGTTTATTTGCCTTCATATTTACAAGTTTAACTTGTTCCTTTGTCTTCTAACAAGTTTTACCTGTTCTCTGTCTACTTATCTGCCTAATTAATGACACTACGTTTGCCAGGCTTTAATTCTACACCTCTTTGCCTGCCTGTTTGTGTGTATCACTTTCTAGAGATTACGTAACCTACCAAAGTTTGTTGATATCGGCTGCAGACCAGAGTAGGTTGCTGCAAAGTGTTCGAGCGAGATAATCTGTGCGCCTTGAGTTGGCTTAATCGGATCTTTCTTTGGGAAACACACAACAACGACGTGTCAGTGTAACTGTCTATCTTTTGGTTGGTTCGAGTCCTTTAGGCTATTATTACCAGTCCAGTGGTTTCCCTTCCCAATTAGCCTGTGTCACTTGATCGCTTGTCTGTTCCATTATATACGTCCTTATCCGTATACCAAATTTCGGTCTACCTTTCCTGCGTGTCTGTCTATTTCCCTGCTTTCTTATGTCTTTCTCTTTTAGCACAGAACTCACTTTCTCTTTTCATTCACACATACACATACATACACACAACAATCCACACACACACACACACACACACACACACACACACACACATACACACATCTTCATTTTGCAGCAAAAGCTCTAATTATATAACAGATGACGCTAAGGTGTCTCACATATTTCTTGGTTACTGCAGGCTGTTGTGGCTACCAACTTCTCTTTCCAATAACCACACACGTGTTAGTGTTTCAATTTATTTTTGTAAAATCACAATTCTCAATTAATTTAGGAATGGTACTGGTTTCAAATTTTGGCACTAGGCCAAGGGGGTAGGTCGGTTACATCGCCCTCAATGTTCAACTGGTACTTATTTTTATCAACCCCGAAAGGATGAAGGGCAAAGTCGACCTTTGCAGCATTTGAACTCAGAAAGTCGAAGAAATACGGATAAGCATTTTGTCCGGCGCATTAACGATTCCACCAACTCGCCGTCTTAATTTAGAAATGATATTGACAGTAAATGAAAAGGAACATTTGAAAAAAAAAACTGCTCTTTATTTACTTGGTCAACTTCTCTATTGTCCTTTATTTGGAGTATCAAAAGAGTGTTCAGCGTCGGCCGTCGAGAGACGTGGCAAGGCATCGAGGTAGGGACTGAAGTCTGCCACCATCTCCGCCTTGAGTCTTCATTGAATAATCTTACAAACAGATTACATGCATTATTGAAATAGGTTGTGAAAAAACAGGAAGTTTAATTTATAAAACTATTGCATATTAGTAACATATTTGTCATGATGAACATAACAGATTCGACCTTTGGCACAAAGCCCGAAGTTTCAGGGTGGGAGGGGGTAAATGAGGTGTGTAAGAAAGAAAAATTAAAATGTTAGATGGATAGATTACAGGAAGGCTTACTTCAATGTCGCACACATCTGGCTGAAGGAGTGTTTGAGGACGTTCGGAATGAATGAGAAGAGGAATGAGGTTTGGGAAAATACATTCCAGTGACTTGAACGATTAAAATACCAATAAAAACACTCTACATGCACATGTGCATGCACTTAAACATACACACACGCGCACACACACACACACCTAAACACACACAGACAACCACATTCACACATACGTACACACAGGCACACGCACACGCACACATGCAAATTCTTTTATTCTTTTACTCGTTTCAATCATTTGACAGTGGCCATTCTGGAGCACTGTCTTGAAGGACTTTAATCGAACAAATTGAGTTTTTAAGCCTAGTATTTATTCTGTTATTTTTCTTTGGCCTAACCGTTAAGTTATCGGGATGTAAACACGCCAACAACGTTTAAATATTTGTTGTGCAAGATTTTTTATGTGAAGTCGTGTGTTGAAATATAACAATATATATATATATATATATATATATATATATATATATATATAATATATATATATATATATATATATATGTATGTATGTATGTATGTATGTATCTATGAATGTATACACACAACAGATTTCTTGTTTTTCCGTCTTACAAAACCTGTTACAAGGTTCTGGTCGGACCGAAGCTACAGTACAAGTCACTTGCCCGAAGTGCCATGCAGTGGGACTGAACCTGGAAGCATATGTTTGGTAAGGAAGCTTCTTACGTCACAATAGAAATGACAGTGAAGTGTCCTGAAACTTGCGTTGTCCTTGATATTACATTGATGGACACAAACAATCATGTGTAGAAATATTGTCTTCCGACTTGTCTGATTGTTTGTGTCCATCAATGTAATATCAAGGACAACGCAAGTTTCAGGACACTTCACTGTCATTTCTATTGTGACGTAAGAAGCTTCCTTACCAAACATATGCTTCCAGGTTCAGCCAAGAAATCCTCTGTCAAAATATTGTCCCATGTATGGTGTGACATTATGCTAAACTTATTAGCCAAGTACCCTGAAATTTGTATTTGTATTTCATAAAAAAATGAAGGGTACTTTAAGCAGCATCTGTAAACATATTGTCCTATCAGTAGTTTTACACATTGCTAGAAATAAGAGCGAAGAACCCTGAAATGAGAATTCTTCTGCAGATCCAAATAAAGGAGAGTTTAAGCAGCATCTCTTTTCGATTGATACAGTTGATACTCCCCATCTCTCACTACATATACATACATACATACATACATACATACACACAACTAATCTGCATTTCTCGCCCTCTCTCTGTTAATTTCTCAGATATTAATGCACTACACCGCGCCGCTTTGATCAATCGAACGATCGATCGACCTATCTGGCTATCTATCGACCTATCTATCTGTCTATATCTGTCTATCCATCTATGTACATTTATATCTCCTTCTCTACCCATAAACATTTCATACATGCTTAAACGCTTAAACTTTTCTATCCCCGAAACTTTAAAGCTTTTATATCTACCAACCTATTAGGGGAAATGAAACCCTTTTCTTCCCTACATTTTACATTTCATATTTTGTATTGTTTTCTTCCTTTTATTGTATCTCATCCTGCTTTACATCACTGTCTTTTCTCTTCATCTTCCTCTCTTCTTCTCCAACGGACGGCGTTACCCTTTCCTCCTTTTCTCTCACTATAATCCAACCAAGTTGCCTGAGATACACCAACACGTCCTTTACACACACACACACACACACACACACACACACACACACACACACACACACACACACACAACACACACACACACACACACACATATATATATATATATATATATACATATGCACACACACATATATATATATATATATGAGTATGATATAAATGCTTACATATATACACACGCATACATATACATACCTACACTCATGCATACATGCATACATACATACATACATACATACACATACATAGATACATAAACATACATGCATACATACATACATACATACATACATACATACATACATACATACATACATACACACACATATATATATATATATATATATATATATATATATATATATATATATATATATATATATATATACCAGATACATACAAACGTACATATATCTGTATATCCTGGTATTCTTTTACTTATTTCAGTCGCGTGAATACGGCCATGCTGGACCACCACTTTGAACGGTTCTAGTCGAACAAATGAGCCCCAGGACATATTTTCTAAGTCAATCGATTTCTTTTCGTAGAACCTCTAAATAACGGAGACGTAAATAAAACAACACCGGTTGCGGTGATGGTAGGTGGGAGGCAAACACAGATACAACGTCACACATACATAGATGTATACTTATATAATACATACTTCGGGCTTCTTTCAGTTTCCGTCTACCAAATCCATTCAGAAGGCCTTGGTTGGCCTAAAGGGTATAGTAGGGGACACTTTACCATGCTACCATGCAGTGGGATTGAACCTAGAACCATGTGGTTGGGAAACAGGCTTCTAACCTCACAGCCACACCTGTCGGCCGTCGAGAGACGTGGAAAGCCGTAGAGGTAGGGACTGAAGTCCGCACCATCTCCGCCCTGCTACTCTCCCCGAACAACCGGTGAAAGTGCTGGTGAAAGGCCTCACATATCTGTCTGGTATCGCTCAGCTCGTGTCAGTCTCGTCAAGGACTGAATTCTTACTTTGTTACCGCGCTGCACCCTCGTCACGCGGGCACATCGAACACCTTTGATCTCCACGTTTCCGGACCAGCCCTCCCTGGCAGTTCGTGTCCCCTCTATCGGGACGGTATCCGCCCCTCCGCAATTACGCATTCCAGAAGCCACCAAATATCAAGTCCTGATGGGATCCTAGGGAGTGCTGACACGTGCTGTACGTTTCTCCTTGTGGGAGGGGTACATAATCACTTTGCCTGCCGGTTTTGCAAGGGGTCATTGAAGGTTTCATATCGAGGGTTTCTGACTTAAACAACACCAAAATGGTGCTGTATTGTTTTCCCCTCGCTATGTACCCGGCGTCATCTCTGATGCACCTCAGCGCCGCTTCAATATCTACTTGGGCTATTAAAGCCGCTCTTTTCGTCTCCACTGAAATGCATCTAAAAAAACACCGTTCTTTTCTCCACTGATTCAAATTGCCTTTGACCTAAAATTAGGTTGGCCCAAGTTTTTTCTTGTTTAATCAGTTTCTATGTCTGGGTCAACATTTCATCTGCATTTGTGAGGTCCACAGGAAAGCGTTGCTTCCTTTTCGCTGTCGCGAACGTGCTTTTGTTGATGGTAATGTTCTTGTAGTTGTAATTGTTGTTGCGATTGTTGCTGCTGTTGGTACCGTTGTTGTTGCCGTTATGCTTGTCGGTGTTGTTGCTGTTGGTTTTGTTGCTGTTGCAACTTTTGCTATTGTTGTTGCTGTTGTTGCCATCACTGCTGCCGCTTCTGTTGCTGTCTGTTTCGTTGTTGTTCTTGCTACTACTACTGTTACTACGAAGTGCACTTTGTACTGTTACATTCTTGTTTTTCTCCTCCCCTTCTCTTGTATTGTTGCCAGTAACGGAGGGAAGGAGAGGAAAATCTTCAGCAGTCGTAGGGGGAAGGGGCAATTTTTTTATCAACTCTTTCAAGATGTGCTCCTCCATTTTTTTGCGTTACTGAAAAACAGTAACAGGTTCCTGGTGATTCTATTGACAACTTGGAATAAAATAAGTAATGCAAAAAAGCACCAAACCGGTGTAAATAAATGTTTTAAGCTGTACAAACCTGAAGCGCTTGAAAACACGTCCTATGTATTCCAGAGTGAACAACAACAACAGCAACAATGATAATAATAATATAATAATATAATAATAATAATAATAATAATAATAATAATAATAATAATGATAAACAATGTACAAAGCATTCACTGCAGTAATATCACAAATATTAAACAAGCACCTGGACGAAAACAACCTGTTTCCAGAGGAGCAGAAAGGATGCGGCAAAGGCTCATATGGCTGTAAAGATCAACTAATGATCAATAAAGCCATAACTGAAGACAGCCACAGAAAAAAGAAAGGCCTATGCTATATGTTGATAGATAAACAAATTCATAGTTAGATAGACCGGCATATATATCTTTTAGTTGTTTGCCTGGTGCAGAGGTTGCAGGCCGCTTTTCAAGTCAAACTCTTAGCTCCAAGTACTCGATGAAGCAGGCGGCCAGTGGCGGGTCAGCACCTTATTAACTGGGGGCTGCCTAGCTTGAGGTGGGCAGTAGCTAACCAGGAGGACACGAAGGTCCCACCCACCGTCAGAGGTAACCTGTAGCGCCCATATTTTACGCCAATCTGAATGGACTTATCACTCGTGTTGTTTCTGCAGCTTTTTACAGCAGCACTGAAGTGTCCTCTCCAGTTTTGCGCAGGCCTGGTCTAGAAATAAGAAAGTCCTGGGTAGCGCAATCGTCAGGATTCCTCTCTCGACCTTGCTGATATGGGTGCAAGGCATATATATATATACTAGCAGTATCGCCCGGCGTTGCTCGGGTTTGTAAGGGAAATAACTATATAAGCATTTTTAGAGAGTTATAGCCAAAAAATAGCAAAAAATGCATTAAAAATGGAAAAAATATGATGGTAAATTTTTTAAAAATCGTTGACTCATCGTAGACATTTTTAGAGAGTTACTTCCCTTATATAATAGCGAAAAAATGCATAAAAATGGAAAAAAAACGATGGTAAATTTTTTTTAAATCGTAGACTCATGTAGACGCTTTCTTAGCCATTTCTATTTTGGTGTCTTCAAGCCATGAAGTCGTTGTTCTAAAAGAACGCTGGTCTCCTTGACAACGCATTACGACGTTGATTTCCTTACACTCCCTTCCCCAGAGGTGCAGGTGTGAGCGTGGACGCCAACTCCGCCGCCATCGACACACGAAAAATTATGCATTAAAATGGAATAAAAAATGATGTTAAATTATTTTTAGAATCGTAGACTCATCGTAGACGCGCGCTAATATTCAGACGGGCTCGATATGAATCACGACTATAAGCTACCCGAATTTGGTTAAACTGCACCGCAAAATGTGGGAGTAGTTAGGAATCTAAATCGAAGGGGACAGACACTCACACAACTACAGTTTTATATATATAGATATACATAGCGCAGTAGTGGTGAGATGTGACAGCAAAGAAAAGCATACATTCACTCTCTGCATGCAATTAGACTGGGAAAGTTCGTGAGGAACCCATTGACCCAATTTGCTGACTTTTCCGATAGCACACAGGTCTCAATGAATGGTTGAATGACCAAATCCAAGCTTCTCTGCTAGTTCCTCAACAGTTACGATGAGATTTTGTTCCACCAGGGTTTTCAGGATGCCCTTGTCGAGTTCTACAGATCTTTCAGGATGAGGCTCGTCTTCTAGGCTGTAGTTTATGGCTCGGGATTTCTGGAACCACCATTGACACTGCCTTACGCTTATTGTCCAATCCCCATATACTGCATTAATATTTCTTGTACTTTGCACACATTTATATTCTGTTATTCTTTTATGTTTCAGCCTTGAGGTTGTGGCCACGCTGGATCATGTGTGTGTGTGTGTGTGTGTGTGTGTGTGTGTCTATCTGTCTGTCTGTCTGTATGTATATATGTATATGTATGTGTGAACAATAATATTTTCAACAGATGTGTTGCAAATGTATCTGATTGTTCTCAAGCTTCAATACTGTGTGTGTGTGTATGTGTGTGTGTGTATGTATGTATGTATATGTATGTATGTATATGTATGTATGTATGTATGTATGTGTGTATGTATGTATGTTGTGTGTATGTATGTGTGTGTGTATGTGTGTGTGTGTGTATGTATGTATGTATGTATGTATGTATGTATGTATGAGTGTATGTTTACTTTATTACTAACACAAGCCACTACGCTTATTTAATGTAAAGTCTTCCTCAAATCACTCTCTCTCTCTCTCGCTATTTACTCTCTTCCAAGAACATTTTCACTCACTCTTAGCTCTTAGCTTCCCATACATTTTACTCATGTATCTATCAGCGTCATAGACAGAATACTTTCAGTTTAGTCTTCCTCAAATCACTGTGTCGCTATTCACTTTCATTTTATTCGTCGCACACTGTGTGTGTGCGTTTGCGTGTGGTGTAAACCAGACTAAGAAAAGCATTTGACACACACACCAGAATGTGAGTTTTCTGTAAATTTTGCTTAATGGAGTTTAAATTTTAAAAAACTGGACCTGGTATGACGCGATGCATTGTACTCTTAAAAATGCTAGGTAAATTGTAATTGAAGAAATGCTATATTGTAGATTTCTATAACTCCCAAAGGAGGCAGATAAAATCTGCCTTTTATAATAAGAGATATATATAAATATATATAATATCTCTTATTATAAAAGGCAGATTTTATCTGCCTCCCTTTGGGAGTTATACAAATCTACAATATAGGATTTCTTCAATTACAATTTACCTAGCAGTTTTAAGTACAATGCATCGCGTCATGCCAGGTCCAGTTTTTAAAATTTAAACTCCAATTAAGCAAAATTTACAGAAACCACATTCTGGTGTGTGTCAAATGCTTCTTTTAGTCTGGTTTACACCACACGCAAACGCACACACACAGTGGGCAACGAATAAAATGAGAGTAAATGTAATATTTGTTTCTGTCTATCACGCTGATAGATACATGAGTAAAATGGTATGGCAAGCTAACAGATAACAGTGAGTGAAAATGTTCTTGGAAGAGAGTAAATTAGCGACAGGTGATTTGAGGAAGACTAAACTGAAACTATGAAACAGTGTTTTTATGTATAAACAGACGACACTTATATAACCCTTTCGTTACCAAACCGCCCGAATTTACCTATTCATATTTAAATGAGAATATCAGAGTAAATCTCTTTAGTACATTCGTGAAAACACGTATTATACTTCGTAAACACTTCAAATACAGTTTTGTACAAAAATCGAAGTGTAATTTTAATTCCGTGAATTATGGGAGATTTTTTCCCGAAATTTGTTCCTATTGTGTTTTCAAAATTTGTAATTCTGACAAAAAATGGATACGAATTTCATTATATCAAGCAGCGAGTCAGAATTCGAAGGATTTTCTACTGAAGACCTTCATAAACTAACTCTATGACTGAAAAAAAAAAGCATCTTTATATAAGAGTGAAGTTTGTGTGTCTGTCCCCTTCGATTTACATTCGTAATTACTATTACTCCCCCATTTTGCGGTGCAGTTTAACCAAAAGCGGGTATCTTATAGTCGTGATTCATATCGAGCCCTTCTGGGTATTAGCGCGCGTCTACGATGAGTCTACGATTTAAAAAAATTTACCATCATATTTTTTTCCATTTTATGCATTTTTTTTGCTTTTTATATAAGGGAAGTAACTCTCTAAAAATATCTACGATGTGTCAACATTAAAAAAAAATTACCTTAATTTTTTTTCAATTTTTAATGCATTTTTTTTGCTATTTTTTGGCTATAACTCTCTAAAAATGCTTATATAGTTATTTCCCTTACAACCCGAGCAACGCCGGGCGATACTGCTAGTATATATATATATCAGAGGCGTGCGGTGACTGTTGAGGTTGGTCATGCAATAACTACGACGGTCAGCTGAAAGGCTGATCTAAATGCTCTCATGTGATCATATGAGTTTTATTTTGAATAGAGTCAACCACTTATGTCTCAGGCACTTCTTCCACAGGTGTTGCAGTGCTTTGATCCCATTGATGAAGAAGCTTTCATCCTGTTGGGCAAAAATATCATCGGCAGCAGATATGGCCTCATCATCACTGCGATACTGGTTCCCAGCCAAGTGCTTTTCATGATGGGGAACAGATAATAGTCAGATGGGGCCAAGTCGGGAGAATAGCGACAGTGACCAACTAATGCAAAGCTACAGTCACCGATACCAGTCATTACTGGATATTGTTCTGACAAAAGAAGACTACTTTCTTCAATTTTCTTGGGATTTTTGTAACTGCTTCAGAAAGTTGGCATACTGCTCTCCATTGATGATGTGGCCCTTCTGAAGATAATAAACACAATGCCTTTTACATACCAAATAACTGAGGCCCTCCCTACAAATGAAACGACCCTGATTTTCTTTCGAGCAGATGAAGAGAGATGTTTCCATTGCATGAATTGTCTCTTTATCTCTAGTTTAAAGTGATTAACCTAACGCTCATCATGGGTTAGGAAACGTTCAAAGAGATCAGATGGATCTGCCTCAAACAATGTCAGATTATCCCGTCATGTGATCAGCCTGGAGTGTCAAAAGACGTGGTTCACATCGAGCATAAGGCTTTGTCACGCCAAGTTCATTGTGCCAAATATCCTCACCTCTCTCACGAGATATGATTATAACATTGGCTATTTGACTTATAGTCAAACATCTGTATTCCATCAACATATGGTGAACACGACCAATGTTTTCCTCTGTGGTGGCAGTTGTAGGACATCCAGACATTGGATCATATTCAAGACTTCCCCTTGCCCTCCAAAATTAAGCTGCCCTCTTTTGCACTGTTGATAAAGCTGAAGCATCTTCCCTTAATGTAGCAATTATCTCAGCATGAACGTCTTTAAGGGCTAAATCATTTTTTGTGAAGGTACTTGATTACGTCACAATGCCAAATTTTGCTTCTTTTCAAGTGGCGTTGCTACTAGTTACTTCTAAAGTCTTCTTTGAACAGCCAGATGTCAGTTATGAATATGTTGAGGTGAAATGAATGCATGCAAGATTTCTAGCATCACTCCTTGATAGTCAGCCTACGAACTTTTCAGTTCACCCTCGTACTTATTGGCTGAGCTGATTAATTTTTCAAACTGTTTAAGAGAACCAAATTACTTTCGTAACATGGTAATGGGGGTCGCTGTATAAACGCGCTTAATCTTTTAAAAAAGATGTACAAAAAATTAGTTACATATTCATTTATAAATTAATTCAGTTCTTCGATCTTTCATGGCAAATATATTTATTTCATTCTTCTCAGAAATTTTCTGCTTTAATCCGTTGTTGAAGTAAATCTTTTTTCAATTGACATAAGAACCAGCCCTGAAAGTCTTTTCTCTCCTGTTGTATTTCTTTGGTAAGTTTTAATTCTTTACAATGCCGAACAGGACAGGATCGCTCAACAGAGCCAGTTATAAATGGAATTGTCAAAATAATTTGCCAAAATGGAAGAGTTTTGGCATAGATTCCATCAAATCACTGATGTAAACTTAATGCATTAAATTAATCACACTTTGCTCTTTGAAATCTTGCATAGTTCACTCTGTAATCATGTGTGTGTGTGTGTATTGTGTGTGTGCATGCGTATGTGTGTGATTGAGTGTGTATGGTTGTGTGCACGCGTGTGTGAATTGAGAAGCAATCTTAATAAAACGGAAGATAATCTTACATATCCACGAAGCAACGAAAGTTCCTGGCCAAAAGGGAGACATTCCAACTTACATAGGGCAAATGCAACATTGAACATTAAATATCAAAGAGAAAAATAAATAATTTTGTTCTGTTTGGCAAAATTTTGGTACGAGTAGTTTGAATGACAGAACCAGTTTGATAGACAAAGAATTTTGAAAGGGCTCTTATTGGTGCCTTTTGACTGAGGTCAAACAGTTAAATTCCATTTGACCATGAGGTCAGTCTATAGTGACACCATTTACAAAGAACTGACAAAGAGTAGAGAGAGAAATTGACAGATAGAGAAAGGAGACCCAAGACGAAAGAGCATCATGCATTTCCAACATTGCATGACTTTGAATATATTTTTAACGGGATGGGAAATGAGGTCAAGTAGCGCTGTCTTTAATAATCCAAATAATGCTATATTGATATTGAATCTGACAGTCTTCTTCAAAGCAAATTAACTAATTAGTTTCGTTTTCAATGATTTTGGCAACTTTTCGACATAGATACAAATAAATTACGTTGCTAAATCTATTTTTGATTTATATATAAAAAAAATGGGTGGTCAAGCAATGCATCACTTGCGTAGCTGGAGCACGCGCCACTGATATATATTATATATATATAATAATATATATATATATATATATATATATATATATATCAAGAGGAGAGAGAAAGAGAGACAGAGATAGAGAAGCAAATAGAAGACAGATATAGAGATATAAAGACTGATTGGTAGGCTTACCCAGATCACTAGTGAATTCGCGTTTACATTGACGCTTGTCAGTGGCTCTCACCGGCGCCTTGAGTTAAACTCAACTCGACTTGTCAGCTTATAAGATGACCGTAGAAATCATACACTGTTTCAGTAAATGACTGAAACAAGTAAAAAAAAAAGAAAAGATCTTTAGTTTTCTGTGCCTGGAAGACTCCTACATCATTTGGAAAATTACCCTTCATTTTCAAGTAATTGTTTATTTTGACTAAAAGCTTATCTATAGTAGATTTAAACGTGATTCTCTCACCTCGATCCGTATGTATGTTATATTGTGTTATATACATCTGCAGCTTCAAATGATTTTATTTTTGAGATGGAAAGTTTGGTATTTGCGCGTCTGCTTGTTGTTTCATTTCCTGTAGTTGTTGCTAATATGGCTGCGACATTGTAGTCGTCGATTTGAGAATGATGGTGTTGGTGTCTCCTCGTATTGTGCATGTATAGGCCCTTCAACATACCTGGTTTTTATGCTTGTCAACCTGCACTGGATAATGCGTTTCTCTGCATTTTTATAAAAAAAAAGAGCAAAAAAGAATCAGGTGATACAGTCATGTTGGCACATAAAAGTTCAACAGATATTGCAAGACGTTTTTGTCCAACGCTTTTTGGCGACGAACTAGCGTTGTGGTATTTGTTCTGACTCTTGACCTGATAAAATTGTCACCATCTTACGCTATTTCTCTCTGATGAACTAGTAAATACTCTATCTAGATTCGATTTAATGGCTAGATGCAGTTCTTCGTTTATAGTATTGCTCGGTGATATTAACATTTCACTCGTCAAACAGCTTCATATATGCTATTAAATGTAAAGGATGTAAAGAGAATTACACAGGTCAAACAAAACTTACTCCCAGAAATAGAAAGACTATTCACCGTCGGCTATTACGAGACCCCAATACTAGACAGATACCACTGAACTGAGTGGGCACATGGACAAGTGTGCAAAAGGTAACTTCCTTAAATTCCAAGTTCTCCCACATTACCTTTGTTTAGTCAATACCACAGATCAAACACGAATAAACAAAGAGAAATATATTCATACAAAAATACAAACCACCACTAAATAAACTTTAACAAACTATTCACACGCAATCACCTACTGCCACTTGGTTTTCCAGCATCTTTTTTCTATATTTCTATCCGTCTGGAATAAAATAACTTCTCATATATATATATATATTATATATAATATATATATTATATATATATATATATATATATATATATATATATAATATATATATATATTATATATATATATATAATATATATATATATATATATATATATATATATATATATATATATATATATGTAGAGACATGTACGGTGGTGGGGCGATAGAATGGTTGTATACTGTCAATCTAACACGAACGTGACAGTAGAGGGGTACACCACAGCTGTTTAGCCCTAGGAAGCATCGACGCTTCCTGATGTGTCAAAGCCATCAGGAGGCGTCGATGCTTCCTAGGGCTAAACATCGGTGGTATACCCCCCTACTGTCACGTTCGTGTTAGATTGACATATATATATATGCATATATGTATATATGTATATATGTATATATATGTATATATATATATCTCTTTTACTCTTTTACTCTTTTACTTGTTTCAATCATTTGACTGCGGCCATGCTGGAGCACCACCTTTTAGTACTTATTCTATCGGTCTCTTTTTGCCGAA
>NC_043002.1:113384089-113401589 GCF_006345805.1 Octopus sinensis | reverse complement strand
CCGGATATTGTACGATGGGTTGGTGCCTTCTTCTCAGATCGCTCCTTCCAAGTTCAAGTTAAGGGTTCGCTGTCCGACGTCTCCAGTACGAGCAGTGGCGTGCCTCAAGATTCAGTGCTTGGGCCCTTATTGTTTTTAGTCTTCATAAATGACTTGCCCGACAACCTCACGCAACACACCCTTCTATTTGCCGATGATGTCAAACTGGTCGCTCCTCGCGGTGATATAGATGATCTTCATCGATGCCTTCACCAAGTTTGGAGATGGTCTAACGAATGGGACCTGTGCCTGAACGTGTCAAAGTGCTGTCATCTGCCTGTTGGCTCCTCTCCTGCAACTCAACTTGATTTCGAGCCGAGTCGTCTGCTGCTGGAGAGGACCTACTAGGTAAAGGACTTGGGTATCTTGGTGGATTCTTCCTTTTCGCCTTCGGCCCAGTGCGTCCATGCTGCCAACAAAGCACGCGGAGTTCTGTTTTTGATTCGACGGTCATTCGGAATGCTCACAGCAGCCATATTCCTACCGCTCTATGTCACACTGGTGAGACCCATATTGGAGTACGGGATTCAAGCCTCTTCTCCTTATCTCCTCAAAGACATACGTAATCTGAAAAGAGTTCAGAAGCTGGCTACCCGCATGGTTCTTGGTCTCAAGCATTTGTCCTACGAAGAAAAGCTGAAGACGCTCGACCTTTATTCTCTAGAAAAACGACGACGCCGTGGTGATCTCATTCTCGCTCACAACATCATAAGCGGAAAGTGTAACCTCTCGAAAGAGCTGTTCTTCACTCCTGCTCCAGAGCGTCGGCTGCGGGGTCACTCCGAAAAGCTCTATCTGCGACGATTTCATCTCAATCGAAGGAGAGGGGCTTTCTCCGTCCGGGTTGCGGATCCGTGGAATAAGCTGCCGGACGAGATAGTGAAGATGCCGACGACCGCTCGGTTCAAAGTCTCTCTTGACCAGAAATGGCCTGAACTCTTTGCATGAACACAACCCTGTACATAACTCCATGTCCCCCTACATGGCCTTGCTTTTTGCTTTTTGAGCCAAATTTTTAACTTAACTTAGCAACAGCAACGACATCAACGACAACAACAACAACAACAACAACAATAATAATAATGATGATAATAATAATAATAATAAAATAATAATAATAATAATAATAATAATAATAATAATAATAATAATACTAATGAAAATAATAATAATAATGATAATAATAATAATAATAATAATTCTGCTTGATCCTCCGTTACTAAGCCCGTCAGTAACACTTCCACGTGATTATTTGAAGGAGGGAGGGAAGGGAGGTGGAGGGAGATGACTAATTTTGTTTTGAACTAAGGTTTTCCTTACTTAGATCGTCTGCAAAGCTTTCACGTGATTAGTTGAAGGGAAAGGCGAAGAACGAAAGAAAAAGGTGAGAGAAAAAGAGAGTAAGGCGAAGAGTGAAAGGTAAAGAGAGTAAGGCGAAGAGTGAGAGGTAAAGAGAGTAAGTGCTGTGTATGAAGTCTAATAAGAACAACAAAATAGTCATAACAATTATAATAAATGCCCTGATGCAGTACCAATGCCCTGATACAGTCCCAAGAAGTGGCTCTCGTGGTTTCTGGTCTTAGCTATTTTGTCTTGGTGTAAAGGATGGGCTGTATCAAGTTTTCTACTCAATACATCAGATTTGTGGAGGCGCAATGGCCCAGTGGTTAGGACAGCGGACTTGCGGTTGTGGGATTGCGGTTTCGATTCCCAGACCGGGCGTTGTGAGTGTTTATTGAGCGAAAACACCTAAAGCTCCACGCAGTGGGTGGTGGCGATTCCTGCAGTACTCTTTCGTCACAACTTTCTCTCACTCTTTCTTCTGTTGGCCTGCTGGCTTAGCCAGCGGGGTGGCGTCATTTGAAGGCTAAAACAATGCGAAGCGCATTGTGATCAGCGATGTGTAGCAACATCTGATAGCCTAAGATTTACTTCTTAGTGGTTTCATCTTCTTTATGGTTGGCGATTTGCGTATCACTCTCACGACCAGGAGTAATGGGGGAGCATCTTAGCTATGTGCTGAGAGGAATTTTTTAGGGTTTGAAACATGGGTTTTTCGTTCATCAGACGTAACCAACCCTTATGTAGGGAACTTTTGAGCGCGATGAGTTGCTCGACACGAAAGAAATTCTAATTGGGCCCTATCTGCAAGGTCATGCGTTTGTGTCTTGATACGAGGTCGTCACGTCGCGCACCATATGGTTGTAATGCATATGCCTGGCGTACCCTTAGCAGACGGGTAGTCATAATGGGTATATTGAGTTTCGTATATTTGTGCCCCATCATCACTTTGACACCAATGATCAAGTGGTACTATTTGATCGACCGCGAAAGAATGAAATGCAAATTCGACCTCGGTGGAATTTGAACACAGAACGTAAAGACGGACGAAATGCCGCTAAGCATTTTGTCCGGCATGCTAACTATTCCAGTCAGCTCGGCGCCTTTATATACATATATAAATAATAATTACGTACACACACACATACACACAGACAGACACACATACACACAGACAGACACACATATACACAGACAGACACACATACACACACTCACACACTCATACAAGCGCCCACTCACACACGCACATATATACGTATGTATGTATAGATTTATATGTGTGTGTGTTGTATGTGTGTGTACGTGTGTGTTTCTCTGTGTATGTGGGTCTGGGAAGGAATGATATGAATGTAATTACAGAGAGCGCTGAAGACTGAGCATCTCTAAAGCCTGAATGTCGATATGAATAGCAAAAAGTCGACGCGAATGTTGAAATATTTTTCTCTGGCTTTTGACATTACTGATAGAGCATCTCGACTCACAGAAAAAGAACCCTTCTGTATGTGTAGTATGTGTGAAATGTGTCAGTAAGTCAGTAAACATCGATGTATGCGCGCGTGTGTGTACATTTATGTGTATGTATGTATGTATGTATGTATGTATGTATGTATGTATGTATGTATGTATATATATATATAATATAAACACTCACACGAACATACACACACATATATATATATATATATACACAAGTTTGTGCGTCTTTATATATGTTTGACATACTGTGGTGGTAGCGGAAAGACAGTATGGCGAGTAGCTATTGTCAGCTTTAGAATAATGAGACAGACAGACATAACTGTGGTGGCGAGAGGCAAAGAAAAAGCAATACTTTATATTTCATGGAGGATATAGTAAGAGTAACATGGAAATATTTAAATTCCATTAGTAATGTACATTCCAGATACGCAGGAATCAAATATGAGACGGCCATTGATGCGCCGTTGGATTAGTATTACAATTGGCTTAGTAGGGATTTTAGAAAAATATAATACTGTTCAAGTCATGTTTTAATTCAGTCAAATGCAAAAAACTTCATCACGGGGCATATATATATATATATATATATAATATATATATATATATATATATATATATATATATATATAAGTAAATATATATATATTATATATATATTATATATATACATATATATATATATATATGTATTACACACACACACACACACACACATATATATATATATTTACGGAGATGTACTTGCATAGCAAGTGACATGATCTGAGATCGTGTGCTGGAACGAAAACAGTTGCAGCATATTTATATATGTATATATATATATATATATATGCATATATGGCTACAGGACGTCACCAGCTGTAAACAACATAAAGTACGAAAACAAACGAGTTAAATACGCAAACGAGAGAAAAAAATTGAAAACAGGAAAGTAACACAAAGAATGACCTTTATACATGTTAACAAGGTGGTATCCAGAGGGAATGATACTACATAACCGATACACAACACTACATCAATGGTAGGAAAATATTAATCTTGATTCTGATATATATATATTCAACTTCTAAATTATCTACGTCCTGTCTGAGGGGATGATGAAAAGTTCATGGCTTTGGTTAAATGAAAATACATGAGGATCAGTTAATTATGATTTTTATCTACATATTCCCTTCTCAGATTCACACACTTATTGCAGAAGCCCTTCGGTGTTTTCTAAACCCTGTAAAAGGACTCGGAATTTTGGACCTCGACCACGTCTTTCGCAATACATTTAAAGCCAGAAGCGTTTCAGCACCTCTTCGTATACACAACCTCAAATCCTAAAATATTTCCTATACCCTATCGTTTTCCATCGTCAATGAGGCTCTCCCGTGCAACACTAACCTCAGTACCTGTAAACTGTGTCTAAGGGAATCGCTCACCATCTTTCGCAACTACGACCCCTTATTAGATTCTCACATGTAATCCTCTTATGTAAACACAGATCCTACTCATCGTTTGCTCATTTTGCTAAATCTATGTCATTCTCTAAATACGATTAACCTTAACTTGGTCACACTAGGAACCTCTTCTACTAATACCACCCTCTCTACCAAATATTCCTTCTTAAGGATTACATTTGTGCATTCCTCTTACTCAGCACATCCCTCTGCACAGCCACCCCATCCTCATACTTTGAATTCTTTTTCTCATCTTTTCCTGGATCCTCTTCAATCTAAACTACTTAGCACTACCTACTACTACCTTAGCTACTAAACTTTTCATCCCTCTCTGCTTCTCTGTCCATCTTCCTCTATTTCTCTTATACATTCTCCCTACCTTAGTACCCTCCTTCTTCCGCCAACCCTCCTTCGAATTCCTCATTCGCTATCCGACTAGCATGTACAACTGGACGCTTTCCCTCTCTTTAATACGCGCCCCTCTCTTCTCTCGCTATCACAATTTACCTTAGTTCTATACCCCTACAATCCCTAAATTTTAATATCTATTCACAAACCCAATAACAACGTCCACCCTCCAAATATTACTCATCCCACCACCCCATTTATCCTCTCACTCTTCATTTCTACTACTACTACTTTTCCCTTCTATCTTCCTGAACTGACTCTCTTATCTCTTCCTGTCCTTCCTTGCTTCAACACTTCTCACAATCACATCGTGCCATCTACTTCCTCCACTACTGCTTGCCTTCCACTTCACCCATTCTACCTTTGAATTTCCCTGCATTATCATCTGAATTTTATCTCTCGACCATGAAGACGGAGGCTGGATCTATCCAATGTTTATTAGTTTCCATTACTGGTTGCATATTCTGGTGAACTACACCTGCCAACATTATGAAGCAACTCCGAGCCCCCAAGAAAAGCTGTCGGACTTGTAACACTATACCTTCTTCCCTTTATTTTTCTATATTTTTGTACTCTGTATAAGTTTGCTCTGTTAATGTATTATTATTATTATTATAGATTGGATGGAAGCACTCCGTCGGTTACGACGACGAGGGTTCCGGTTGATCCGAATCAACGGAACAGCCTGCTCGTGAAATTAACGTGTAAGTGGCTGAGCACTCCACAGACACGTGTACCCTTAACGTAGTTCTCGTAGATATTCAGCGTGACACAGAGAGTGACAAGGCCGGCCCTTTGAAATACAGGTACAACAGAAACAGGAACAGGAAGTAAGAGTGAGAGAAAGTTGTGGTGAAAGAGTACAGCAGGGATCACCACCATCCCTGCCGGAGCCTCGTGGAGCTTTAGGTGTTTTCGCTCAATAAACACTCACAACGCCCGGTCTGGGAATCGAAACCGCGATCCTATGACCGCGAGTCCGCTGCCCTAACCACTGGGCCATTGCGTCTCCACTATTATAGATTACTGTATCTAGAGATAATACAAACTAATTTTTTCAAAACCAGCAATGTGGGGAGTTGGTGCACTGCGGTAATAGCATAGGATGGTATTGAGTGATTGCTAAAAGTTCTTTTTCTATCTCTTTTGTCAGGTTCAACATGGCTAAATAAGAATTTAAATTTTTAGGGAGCAGTTTTTGACTGGAAGTGTGGTTGCACTGTTCGATAGGGTTGTCGTTTCTGCTTTTGTTGTGGTTCTTCTTGTTGCTACTGTTTTTGTGTCTTCGTGAAAAGACTGGACCAACATTACTGCGGTTTTTTTTTTGTATTGTAGTTTGTGTGTTGGTTTGGAGCCTCATTTCTGTTAGTGCATCGGGTCCCTGGACGATGGGTGAAGGGACAGTCACACAACAGACAGTTGCTCGCGTTGGAAATACCGGCAAATTCTCGGATTCAGTGTTATGCGTATTATATATAAATATATATGTACATAATATATATATATATATACATAATACCTATGTATATATATATATATATATATATATATATACATAATACATATGTATATATAATATATATTATGCACATATATACATAATATATATGTACATAATATATATAATGTGCGTGTAAATGTATATATATATATATTTACACACACACCACACACACACATACATATATACGTGTATGTACGTATATATGTGTATATATATATGTATATATATATGTACGTATATGTACATATATATATATGTGTGTGTGTATACGTACATATTTATGTGTATGTATATATTTATGTGTATGTATGTGTATATAATAATAATAATAATAATGATAATAATAATAATAATAATAATAATAATAATAATAATAATAATAATAATAACAATAACAAAGGGTAAAATTAATTAATCAATTAATAATTAATAATTTTACCAAGTAGTTCGGTATGTTAAATGAACCATTTTCAGCAACCTTATACAAAAATTCTATAATTACAAGCATAATTAGGGTTCAGCAAATTTGCTTCACCACAAACCGAAATTTAGAAATAGCAGTTAAATACTATTCTACTACCATAAGATATCTCCCAGACAGCTGTCCATATATGGATCTGTTTATAAAGACATACTAACTGATGGCGATCTATAAGTGCCTTTTGGTAGGAAGTATTTGGTTGGAGACATTTAGGTCCTATTGGTAGGAAGTTCCGGGCAGGATACTGTTGATGTATATATATATATGTATGCATGCGCATGTACACACACACACACACACACACACACACACACAACACACACACACACATTTAAGACACTGGATTAAAAATGTTTGCATGAGCTCTGAGCATACGTACCTACTAAAATAGAAACCAGATGCGGTTTTAGCATGGCGACCTATGCTGTGGTGCTACTTCCAAGTAACCAAATTAATCTCGTTGGGATTATCTCTGAGACCTGTGAAATACTTTGTGATATTCAGATGTAAGTCTAATCTTATAACCAGAGTTTAAACTCCAATAAATATAATATGTTTTCTAAAACTCCTTAATGAGGTAAAAAAAAAGTTTTGGTATCTGTAAAATAAATTAGCAGTTCATGTTTCGACGCTCACAGTTACACACATACATATACACTGGTCCTATTTCTTTTCCGGTCTTAAGTGAATACTTAAGACCACCTTATGAGATGTACGTACACACACACTACACACACACACACACACACACACACACACACACACACATACACACATACACACATATATATATATATATGATAGATATAAAATTATATATAAATACAATATATATATAGATATATTATAATATTAAATATTAAATACACTATATATATATATATATATATATAATATATAATACAATATATATATATATATATATATAGTATCTCTCTATATATATATATTATATATATATATTTATGTATAGTTTTCTTTGTGTAAATACAATTTGATTGACTTGAGTAAAATATAATACTTCTCATATGCAGACTTGCAATGTTAATTCTATTGAGACAAATCAAAAATCCCTCTTGGGTAATATTGTTAGGAGTCAGTCACATGAGGCCGATGGAACAGTTTGAAGGAAATTGTCCACAGAGCACTGCTGACTGCTTGCTGTTACTAGGTAATAAATAGGAGATTATTTATTTGTTAGGAGTACTGTTTAGGGTAACTGATTGTATCGTGTTATCAATACGGCGTGGTTGTTATCGACGGTAAACAGCTAATGGCAAAGACCTGTTGAGCAGAACGAAAATTAGTAATTATGGATCTGTTTTTAAAGACATACTAACTGATGGCGATCTATAAGTGCCTTTTGGTCGGAGACATTTAGGTCCTATTGGTAGGAAGTTCCTGGCAGGATACTGTTTATTTGTGGATAAGAAGGTGTGATTGTAGGTAAGAAACTTTGGTAGATTAAGAGTATTTGGTTCGAAAGGAAGAGTTTACTGGAAGATTAATAGTTAAAAGTTATCGATTGGTAACAACTGGTTGGTGGCAAGTTTTAAGGATTTTTGCTATATTGACTGTGCAGTACATATTGACAACTAAAGGAATGTTATTGCTTGGTTAATAATAATGCCCGTAGAGTAGTGGTTAAGAGCACGGGCTACTTACCACAAGATTCCGAGTTCGAGTCCAGGCAGTAAACTGAATAATAATAATAATAATAATAATAATAATAATATCGAAAAATACCTAGATATTCTAGTGAACGATCTTGTGAATAAGTAATAGTTAAAACGCAGAGAAGAATGACAAATGTTGGAATTTCGAACCTGGGTTCTCATTCCTAGAATGAGAAACCAGGTTCGAAATTTCCCCAAGACACTTGATGAATGCTGGAGGGTATATCCGCCGAAACGTTGTGTTAACAACAAACAAGATGGGGACAAATATCCGTCAAATGTAAATAATGTATATATATATATATATATAATAATTTAATAAATAAAATATATGCATACATACATACATATATGTACGTACCTACATCTACATGTATATATACATGCATATACATATATATATAAATATATGAGTACAGGACACCACAAATAGACGCAGAACTCAACGAGAAACGAAAACATAAAAACATGGAAACGGACTTTTTTAACAACGAAAAAACAGAGCACAAGACAAACAACGCAAGGAACATTCCCCTTCATCAGCTGTCCCCGGTTCGACTCCATGCGTGTTTCGAAGGTAGCGTCTATTTGTGGTGTCCTATACTCATATATATATATATATATATATATATATATATATATATATATATATATATATCTATATATATATATATTATATACTTTGCCGCATACTGAACTCATTAGAAATAGCAGCTAAAAAACTTTTTTAAAGCTATTTCTAATACTTAAAGAAAACCTCTCTCATATAGTGTTTGCTCAATTCAACTCACGCAAATATGGGGGTAGAGACATTAAAAAATCAAGTGCAAAGGTTATTGAGAACGTACGTTTCAAGATTAGTCACACGACATTTCTATCATCAGCTCAGAACTCCGGTTTGGATTTGAAACACTGAAAGTGGGAGCATACCCTTTCGGCTTCCTCTCGCTTCTGAAGATCTGCTCCCAACTAACAGTGCCAACAAACCCAAAAATGCAAGCGAAGAATTTCTTCTGCTCTCCCTTTCCACCAGCGTGGGTTAAAATCATAAACACTATGCTTTTTTCGGTAAAGTCCGCGGCATTATATAGAGAGAGATGAATTATAATTTCAACAATTGAGGGTAAAATTATTAATTAATCAAAGTTCACCAAGTATTCAGTATGCAAAGGGACCATTTAAGGCGAATTCAATTATTACATTATATAAAAGGGCTTAGTAAAATAAATTACTTTGCCGCATACTGAACTCATTAGAAATAGCAGCTAAAAAACTTTTTTAAAACTATTTCTAATACTTAAAGAAAACCTCTCTCATATAGTGTTTGCTCAATCAACTCACGCAAATATGCTCCCACTTTCAGTGTTTTCAAATCCAAACCAGGGAGTTCTGAGCTGATGATAGAAATGTCGTGTTGACTAATCTTGAAACGTACGTTCTCAAATAACCTTTGCACTTGATTTTTTAATTCTCTACTCTACCCCCATATTTGCGTGAGTTGAATGAGCAAACACTATATGAGAGAGGTTTTCTTTAAGTATTAGAAATAGTTTTAAAAAAGTTTTTTAGCTGCTATTTCTAATGAGTTCAGTATGCGGCAAAGTATTTATTTTACTAAGCCCTTTTATATAATGTAATAATTTGAATTCGCCTTAAATGGTCCCTTTGCATACTGAATACTTGGTGAAATTGATTAATTAATTATTTTACCACCCTCAATTGTTGAAATTATAATTCATCTCTCTCA
Source organism: Octopus sinensis (assembly GCF_006345805.1). NCBI lineage: Eukaryota > Metazoa > Mollusca > Cephalopoda > Octopoda > Octopodidae > Octopus > Octopus sinensis. Next base: position 113,391,472 of record NC_043002.1, on the reverse strand, counting down.
TATAATGCCGCGGACTTTACCGAAAAAAGCATAGTGTTTACTGATTTTAACCCACGCTGGAAAGGGGAGAGCAAAATTCTTCGCTTGCATTTTGGGTTTTGTTGGCACTGTTGTTGGGAGCAGATCTTCAGAAGCGAGAGGAAGCCGAAAGGGTATGCTCCCACTTTCAGTGTTTTCAAATCCAAACCAGGAGTTCTGAGCTGATGATAGAAATGTCGTTTGACTATCTTGAAAACGTACGTTCTCAAATAACCTTTGCACTTGATTTTTTAATGTCTCTACCCCCATATTTGCGTGAGTTGAATTGAGCAAACACTATATGAGAGAGGTTTTCTTTAAGTATTAGAAATAGTTTTAAAAAAGTTTTTTAGCTGCTATTTCTAATGAGTTCAGTATGCGGCAAAGTAATTTATTTTACTAAGCCCTTTTATATAATGTAATAATTTGAATTCGCCTTAAATGGTCCCTTTGCATACTGAATACTTGGTGAAATTGATTAATTAATAATTTTACCCTCAATTGTTGAAATTATATTATATTATATATATATATGTATATATATATATATGTTTATACACACACACACACATATACACATAGGCGCACACATATGCATGTGTGTGTGAGAGTGTGTATGTGTATTGATATAATTTTATAATCTGTAATGAACACATTCATGATTCCAGCATTTGGCATTCTTCTCTGCCTTTTAAATTAATAACCAGCTTGAAGCTATTAACAAATTCCTAACTATTACTTATTCACAAAATCGTTTACTAGAATATCTAAGTAAAGATTCATTCAAGTAATTTAGTATTATTAAACGTTACTTTCCATTACGTATATTTGGTTCAATATACAGTCAAGAAAAAAAAGAGTGGAACAAAGTGGCTAAATTATCCTAGAGTAGTGGGTTATAAATTACTACTCGTGCTAACAGCTGTCTTGACACGGCCTATCTGATTTATGAGCTGCTCTTTGGCAGTTCAAGTTCTCACCCATCATCCATTAGTTGCGTGGCTGTTGCTGTTTCACTTTATACACACACACAGAAGACACACACACACACACACACACACACACACATAATGGCATCATCTAGCTTTCATCGTTTCAATTTAGTGCTTAATTTTCAAGGAGGAAGACTGGGGATGAAACAGGTTGTCAAGACACGACCAAAAAGTTTTGGAATAGATTTCGTTAACGCAAGTTTATTTAGGGTTTTCGTAACCGAATATTGTTTTAAAATGCAAGAATTTCGTTAGCTTTTATTTCCCTGTTTGGAATTTACTCAATAAATAACTACTTCAAGCAATAATTCTTACACCGTAACTGAGTTCAAATTCCGCCGAGGTCGACTCTCCCTTTCATCCTTTCGGGGTCGATACATTATGTACCAGATGCCAACTGGGGTCGATCTAATCGACTGGCCCCCCCTCCCCATAAATTTCGGGACTTTGTGTCTAGAGTAGAAAAAGATTCTTCCACCGTAAAAGAACATAAAGGCTTCCGTTTAAATTATTCTTTTGTTATAAGATATTGTTTAACGCATTAACATGAGGGCGCGTGGTCTCACGATCGTGCTTCGATTCCCAGACCAGCAGTGGGTTGTGTTCTTTAGCAAAACACTTCATTTCACGTTACTTCAGCTGCTAGTGTGTAACGCTGCCACGGACTGGCGCTTTGTTCAGGGCGAGTGTTGGTTTGCCCGCCTAGCCAGCAAGGTGGCATCATTCGCATGCTAAAACGATGCGAAGAAGCGCATTGTGAACAACAGTGTACCACGGCACCCAGTATTCTGGTCGATACCGTTATAACACATTTATAAAACTTTTTACATAATATTGGTCTCAAACTATGGCACAAGGCCATCAATTTCGGGAGATTACTTCAACCCCAGTAGTCAACTTGTACTTACTTTATCGACCCCGTAATGATGAAAGGCAAAGCTGACAGCAACGGAATTTGAAATCAGAATATAATGGCAGACGAAATATCACTTAGCATTTTCCCCTGCGTGCTAGCGATTCTACCAGCTCGTCACCTTCGTTTTGCCTCATATTGTGCAATACGTTCATCATGCATTTCTATAAATTGTAGCTGTTTGATGAACGATTTTGCTTATCAGTCGTACATGGTTATATTCTAGTAAGTGGTACCTCATCAGTTCAAGGAAACATGTAAGAGAATAAAAGAAGAAAGGAATTATTGTTTCATCCGGAAATTCGAAGGCTAATCTATTCAGCTTATGAAATGATTTTTGATTATATATCTACATTCATTTGTAGCTAAAAATGACTTTTCTTTTACATCAAAATATTGGCTATTTTAGATAAATTTCTTCTGTCTTTTACTTTCAACAAATTGCGTGGGAAAAGTTGCGCTCAGTTATAATAATTAACTTTTTTTTATCTGCCCATCAACACATGGATACCACATTGATGTTATGTTATAAATTTACTCTTACAGTCTGCAGAAATCGTAAATTTCCACACCGACCATAGAAACACGCTCAAGGCATGATTTCATATTTACCTTCCTCCACCATCCTTGTCACTAGAAAAAGAAAAAAATATGTAATTCATTCTGCTTGACATTTACTAAATCTCTGATCAGTCTGCTTTACTTTCATTTTATATCTTGGGTTTCTTACTGGTGGGTGTCTCCAAGGAAAATGTCTTAGGCTTATTTCTTATTCCTGAAGATATAGATATATATGATAGATGATATGCTAGATAAACGAATTTCAATTTCAGTGAAGAACATATGTAAAATTTATAATTTCTTCCACATGTGAGATTTTAAAAATGATGTCTGCGTGTGTTTTTTGTATGTGTATGCTCGTGCATGTATGTTTCTCTTTATGGGTAGGGATATAAGCGAATGTATATTTCTGAAAGGAGAATTTCAAGTTGACACTGACTATTAAAGGCGGCGTGCTAGCGGGATCGTTAGCATGCCGGGCAAAATGCTAAGCAGCATTTCGTCCGTCTTTACGTTCTGAATTCAAATTCCGCCGAGGTCAGCTTTGCCTTTAATCAATTTGGGGTCGATAAAATAAGTACCAGATGTAATCGACTTATCTCGCCCCCGAAATTGCAGGCCTTGTGCCAAAATTTGAAACTAATATTAATAAGAAAAACTTCAATAAGTCGTATGCGAACCTCTGGGTAAAACGTACCCTTGATATCCTTGATACGTATTACATCCATCCTTCCGTTCATACAGTACAAACTTTTACTTCTATAATACACATACATAGGCGCAGGAGTGGCTGTGTGGTAAGTAGCTTGCTAACCAACCACATGGTTCCGGGTTCAGTCCCACTGCGTGGCATCTTGGGCAAGTGTCTTCTGCTATAGCCCCAGGCCGACCAATGCCTTGTGATTGGATTTGGTAGACGGAAACTGAAAGAAGCCTGTCGTATATATGTATATATATGTATATGTATGTATGTGTGTGTGTTTGTGTGTCTGTGTTTGTACCTCTAGCATTGTTTGACAACCGATGGTGGTGTGTTTACGTCCCCGTCTCTTAGCGGTTCGGCAAAAGAGACCGATAGAATAAGTACTGGGCTTACAAAAGAATAAGTCCCGAGGTCGAGTTGCTCGATTAAAGGCGGTGCCCCAGCATGGCCGCAGTCAAATGACTGAAACAAGTAAAAGAGTAAAAGAGAGAGAGTAATACACACCCAAACGCAAGAACTACAACATACAGAAGCCCTTCTCATTTTCTACTTCGTTACTTATGGATATTTGCGTGTTTGTGCTGTGTATGTGTGTGTGTATGTGTGTGTGTGCATAAGTAACCCCTCACACCACACGCATATACACATATGTATCCATTGGTCTGATATATAGACGCACACTCACATACCACACACACAAGCATACACACACACACACACACACAACACACACACCACACAACACACACAAACAAACCACAAAAACACACACACAAAACACACACACAAACACACACACAAAACACACACACACAAACACACACACACACAAACACACACCACACAAACACACACACACACACCACACACACACACACACACACACAAACACACACACACACAAACACACACACACAACACACACACACAACAAACACACCACAACCCCAAAACACACACACACACCACACACACACACAACACACACACAGAACAAACACACACCACACAACACCACACACAACACACACACCACACACACACACACACCACACACAAACACACACACAACCACACCACACAACCACACACAAACACAACACACACAAACACACACACACAAACACCACACACACACAAACACACACACACAAGACCACACCACAAACACACACACACACACAAACACACACAACACACCACACCAAACACCACAACACAACACACACCACACACACACACACACAAACACACACACACACAAACCACACACACACACAACCACACCCATACACACAAACACACACAAACCACACCCACAACAACCACACACACACCACACACACACAACACAAACCACCAACACAAACACACACACACAACAACACACACCAACACACACACCAACACCACACACACAAACCACACACCACACACACAAACACACACACACACCACAAACACACACACATACACACAACACACACCCCAAACACACACACACAACAAACACACACACACACACATACACACACATACACAAACACACCGCACACAACAACACACACACACACAAACACACAAACACACACACACAAACACACAAACACACACACACAAACACACACACACAAACACACACACACACAAACACACACACACACACACACAAACACACACACACACACACACACACAAACACACACACACACAACAAACTACACACACACACACACACACACACACCTTAACCGTATGAAACGATCAGTAAAAGCTGTCTTCGACATAAAGCGATTACGTTACACTCAAAGAGAGAGAATGAGAGAGAGAGAGGGTGTGGGAGAGAGAGGGTGAGGGAGAGAGAATGAGAGGGAGAGGAAGACAGAGAGAGAATTACATACATATACACACACACACAGTATTAAAGGGGTACATTCATATACACATAACAGCAGACTCGTATATTCATCTATAAGCCGAACTTCATACGCAAGCTCTCAGACCAGCTGTCGTCTGCTTCTTTGACTGAAAAATCCACTCCCAAACTGTCTGTAGAAAAAGTTTGCATCTGCTTCATAGCGCTTTTATTTACATACATTTATACCCTTCAAGTGATGGCATAATAACCCGTAGTGCGTAAATCTATTTTTGGAAATGTCCACTCCATATCTCAGACCAAAATCTAAAAAATAGGACTAAAAATACTTTTCAATCAATGTTTTAGTAAAGAGATTGGCATTGAATGGGAATACCTATTTCTTTATTACCCACAAGGGGCTAAACACAGAGGGGACAAACAAGGACAGACATAGGTATTAAGTCGATTACATCGACCCCAGTGCGTAGCTGGTACTTAATTTATCGACCCCGAAAGGATGAAAGGCAAAGTCGACCTCGGCTGAATTTGAACTCACAACGTAACGCAGACGAAATACCGCTAAGCATTTCGCCTGGCGTGCTAACGTTTCTGCCAGCTCGCCGCCTTAATGAATGGGAATACCGTGGTAGGTGATCTATAAAATCGTGTGATATACCTGACAAATATAAACTAAGGAGATAATCTGAAGGTGATGAGTTCGATTTCTGAAGAAGAATAAGCAAGGGAACGAGAGTAAGAGAGAAAGGAGAGTAGAGAGAACAAGAGAGAGCAAGAGAGAAGGAGGAGAGAGAGATGAAAATTAAGAAAAGAAAAAGAGTGATCTTTTCATTAAGATTATTGTTCTATAGTTCTAGAAGAGAACTGGAGTGATGGGATGATCATGCTTTTCCAAAATATCAGAATAAGTAAAATGATTTTTAGCTGGTTATTGAAACTAGATCCTAGATTCCACTAGTCGGATACTTACTGAAGCTCCCACGGTTATCTGGTTACGAAGTTCACTTTACAACTCCTCCCCGCGTCCCACCGGCTCTGATTTAGATTCCTTCCTTTGAACATCTGCAATCTAACCTGGTACAATATTCGGATATGAAAGAAAACCCGGCTCTTTAATGCATAATCTACAGAGTCGAAGAAATTGTGAGCGTGGGATAAGCCTTTTCTTGTATGAGATAAGAGGAAGTTAAAGTGTGTAGCGATAGTTAATACAAATAATGATTATGGCATCGACAATCCTTTAATTGGCTTCATGGTACTTACACTGAATAAACACCTCGCTTACATCGTGAAGTTCATGATTGCGTAGTTATCACACAGAGACACACGAGTACACATATACTGACATAAACGCGCGAACACACCCACAGTCCCTTTATGTATGTATGTATGTATGTATGTATGTATGTATGTATGTATGTATGTATGTATGTATGTATGTATGTATGTATGTGTGCATGTATGTATGTATGTGTTTGTGTGCTAGCGTGTGTGTGCGCGCGCGTGTATGCATGCATGTATGTATATTATATAGCACGCTTTTAAACACTCACCGAATTCATAAAAGCACTCATATACGAAAACATTTTTCTTTTAGATGTGATAATTTCGCTTCACTTTTTTTCATGTGAGTGTATATATATATATATATATATATATATAATATTATATTATATATATATATATACACTCATATATATATATATATATATATAATATATATATGTGTGTGTGATGGGGTTGATTGCAAGTGGGGCCCAGTTAGTATTTTCTTCAGGTCGAGTAGCCCAACCCGTTCAAAAACTCTTTGAACGAAGCTTACTTAAGGATGTTGAATGAAACATCCATCTTTCCAGAGGTGAATTATTCAAGCCCCAAATCATTCCTCTCAACACAGCTATGATGCACCCACATGTATATATATCGCCATGTTGATTCACTAGCTTCTGCACGCATTTTTTTCCTCTCCTTGTTTCTCTCCGTGTTTCTTTTCTGTGTATCTTTCTGTTGAAGAGCGTAGGCTCGAAACGTAAAAGACTTGTTTTATTTATATTTCCTGAGCGCCATACTAATACAATTGTTCGTTTGTTTTCCACCTGCCTTCGTCTTTTGTTTATTTTCATAAAGCTTCCCGTTATATATATATATATAGATAGATAACGGGAAGCTTTATGAAAATAGACAAAAGACGAAGGCAGGTGGGGAAACAACAAACAATTGTATTAGTATGGCGCTCAGGAAATATAAATAAAACAAGTCTTTAACGTTTCGAGCCTACGCTCTTCAACAGAAGATACACAGAGAGAAAAAAAAACACAGA
>NC_043002.1:113344089-113381589 GCF_006345805.1 Octopus sinensis | reverse complement strand
TAAAAAATTTGCGCCAGCCTTCAAATCGTCAATGTGTTGCCGTCCGTCATAAAGAAGTTTTGAGTGCCTGCCATGGTGAGTCTACTGTCGTGAGAAAGAATCACTTCAAAACTTGGTGTTTAGGAATTTTCTTTTACATCAAGTTCAGCCAGCCGTTAAACTGCCAGTACGTTGCTGTCCGTCGTTAAGAAATGCCAGACATGGCGAATCTACTATCCTCAGATTCTATCCCTTCAAAATTTGGTTTCCAATATTTTAAAATTTTTATTCAGCTCGCAAGTTCGTCTGTCCCTTTTAAATGTTAGGGCTTTGCTGTCCGCCTTGAAACAGACCTTTCCGTTGTCACTGCCTGATATTCATGATTGATCTTTCGAAATATTTTGTTTCTCAACTTACTCAAGATCTTTTGTACTATATAAATGGGAGAGAGATTGATAGAGAAAGATAGAGAGTAAGACAAAGCGAGGGAGAGTCCGAGAGAAAGGAAGAGTAAGAGAGTGGGAAAGTGAGAAAGGAGAGAGAAACAAAGAAGGAGAATGTGGGAATCTTTTCGGTTTGAACGGCAGTTTTTTCTAGCGGTGTCATATGAAATTGTCACCCATACTTATGACCCTAGTATCGATCTATTACATTTCAATCTGTTTTAGGGTTAGGGTTAGGGTTAGGGTTTGGGGTGGGGAGAAGGGTATCTTTTTCATTCAGAAATGTAAATAAACCCAATCTGTTTCTTAAACGAGGGACATATTCATACAGCACAGAATGTTTTCACCTCAATAGACGTCATTGATTGGTTGAAATTGCAGAAATTGAAGAAAAACAACAACAAATATCTTACAAACTATAGAATTTTCTCAATAAAGCCAAGAGAAAAAGATGTTTTATAAAAACATTCTACCAGTATACGAAGTTTAAAAGTGTTTAGTTACGTGGAAATTATTTTAAAAAACTGCCGTTCAAACCGAAAAGATACGAATGTGGCAATAAGAAACAGAAAGGAAGCAACAGAAAGTAACAACCACACACTCACCCGCGCGTAGAGCGAGTCACCTTCAGCTAGTATATATATATAAATATATATACGGAGCAAATATTTCACGAGAAAATGCTTGCGAAGATATCATTGACTTTCTCTCTCTCTCTCTCTCTCTCTCTCTATATATATATATATATATATATATATATATACACTTGCGTCGGAAATTAATTAGCACTTCTCAAATTTCTACATTTTCTTACATTTTCTTAATTTAATTAACTTATTATCAGAAATGAACTCGTTTTCAATCAAAAATTTATTAAAACATATCCCAGCACACCACATAATTGTTATTAATCGTGAAATTTAGTCAATATCTTGTTGCTCCTCCTTTGGCAGCAATGACAGCTGCTACGCGGGTCGGCATGCTGTCTATGAGGGCCTGCAGTTACTGTGCAGGGATGGCCCCTCATGCAGCAAGAAGTGCCCCAAACAGCTCGTGTCGGTTCCTGTATTGCTGCACATTCAAATCCCTACCCAATCGACTCCAGAGGTTCTCAATAGGGTTCAGGTCAGGTGACTGGCCAGCACGTACTCCTCGCCACCAAAGAGGTATCCCGTACTATCTCAACGTACTTTGCTGCGTTGATGTTGCCTTCGACGGCATAGAGCCGCCCAACACCACTGTAGCTGAACGCCCCTCACACCATCAGACCACCCCCACCATGCTTCATGGTGAGCAAATCAAGGGTGCTAATTAATTTCTGACGGTAGTGTATATATATATATATATATATATATATACATATATTTGTGTGTGTGTGTGAGTGTGTTTTTGGGCCTGTCTGTCTCTATAGATACTATATATATTCGTACATAAGCATATCTTACTGGCATGATTCCACCTTTCATGGTTTGTAACTAAAGTTTGTATTAATATGACAATTGAAATGATGGAAATCTGAAGCAAGATGAGAAGAATGTTTGGCAATTTGAGAGACAACATTAACAGATGAATGGAAAAGGTTAGAAGAAAAAAGAAACAATTACAAAAATGTACACTTTTGTAAAATAAAATGAATAGCATGCGATAGATTTCTTTTTGTTAACCACTGGATAACTTCTACTAAGCTGTCTTAAAATGAAAGCTTTCAGCGGCGACTATCTCGACATTTTTTCAGATACAGTATTTAACCCTTTCGTTACTGTATTTATTTTGAGATGCTCTGTGTTTCTTTCAATTACTTTGATTATGACAAAAAAATTTAGTAAAATAACTTAGTTATCATTAAGCTAGTGTTAGGAACATAAATTGTGACTAAAGTTTGGTGGAAGATTTTAATATAAAATTTATGAAAACAAGACATTTGTACTACAGAGCCAGAGCCGGTTTCAGCCGGGTTGGTAATGAAAGGGGAATTCTCTTTTTCTTTTCTTTCTTTCTTATTTTGCCTTTTGATGATGGTTGTGTAGAACACAATAGAGTTCTGGCTGCTATGTCTAGCTGCTTGAGTGACCCTGTAGAAGCTTTCACGTTAGCTTATGGGGCTAATCATGTTTTGCGTTGTCGTGTTGAGAATTTGAGATTAGGGAGGGAGACAAAAGTATGAAGAGAAGAAAGCAACAGAACGCTGAAAATGAAACCAAAGAAAAATAAGGAAAAAATTAAATCCCAGAAGTACGAAATAATGAGAAGAAAGAGAAGAAAACGGGGATTTCCTGAAATGTTAAATACTTTCATGTGGACCTTTAAAACTATTTATTGAATATTAATCAGTTGATTTCCTTTATGACAAGAAGTCATGAGATAGACTAGTTACACCCAATGTTGGAGCTAGGAAATAGAAATATTAAGCTGTTCCTATAGAATGCTTATCTGGTTAAATCTTAATTCTCCTTGACGAAATGACAAAATGACGTTTGATACTTAAAAAGCCTTAGATATGACTTCAGATATATCAGAACATACGCATATACGCAGGCGAACAAGTGCTACTATATGTACACATATACTTAGAATCACGCCTATTTTGCTCTCTGGCATTAACGTCTCTAAATTCATGTACTCGTAGGTACATATAGCACATGTTCAGAATGCGGCATTTAATTACATTTAATATTCGAAGATGTGGAAAACATATGAGACAACGTATCACATTCAGAGAAGAGGAAAAGGTGGAAAAGCTTCCTAATCCGCGTGTAAATTCACACACACACACACACACACACACACACACACACACACACACACACACACACACACACACACATATATATATACGCGAGCGCGCATTCACGCTCTCACACTCATCCACTCTCAAGCATACACAGAAAAGAACACAACACGATATCACAAACCAATCAACAATAAAACTTCTGTGTTCAGAATAGTAATAATAGTTTCAAATGTTGGCACAAGGCCAGCAAGTTCATGGGAGTGGGTAAGTCAATCACATTGACCCCAGTACTAAACCTCGGCAGTATTTCAACTCAGAACGTAAAGACAGACAAAATGCTGTTAAACATTTTGCCCGGTGCAGTAACAATACTGCCAACTCGCCCTTTTGTCCAAAGTAGAAATATTAGTATCAAATTTTGGGACAAGGCCAGCAATTTTGGAGAAAGGCGCCAGTCGATTACATTAACCCCAGTACTTAGCTGGTACTTATTTTATGACTCCGAAAGGATGGAAGGTAAAGTCAACCTCGGCGGAATTTGACTTGAGAACGTGATGACGGACGAAATGCCGCAAAGCATTTCGCCTGGCTCAGTAATGATTTTGTCAGCTCGCTGTCTTCCCAATGTAGAATTATTACCTGCATCATCGATATTTTTCACAAGAATATCAGCGAACTCGGTTGATGGATGTGTAGTGTACTCTAACTATTCTACACAAATGAAGAGGGACTTGGAAAAATGTTCTCAGACTCATAATTTACCAATTAAACTCGTCACCGATTAAAATTCTCTTTGAACTATAAACTTCTATTTGGTGTTTGAGAAAAGCTTTTCTACATCGAAAGTAAAGGTGCTGTGTATTTGGTTGGTTTTTCTCTAAAATTAGAGAAACTTATAAAAAAAATTCTTGCGAAAAATTTATGTGATCGACAGAAATAAATGGTAGGGACGCTTCGTTCCTTTGCGCATAAACTAAAACTATGCAAATTTCAACGGATCAGATCAGTAAGGAATCGGAATTGATTTCTCATCTTATCGATGATTTTATGAGTCTGAACAAAAGGGCGTCAACAAATTAACATCTCGTGCAAAGTGTAGCAATTAAATCTTAAATCAATCGCATGAACATCTTTATATAGACATATAGGCGCAGGAGTGGCTGTGTGGTAAGTAGCTTGCTAACCAACCACATGGTTTCGGGTTCAGTCCCACTGCGTGGCATCTTGGGCAAGTGTCTTCTGCTTTAGCCCTGGGCCGACCAATGCCTTGTGAGTGGATTTGGTAGACGGAAACTGAAAGAAGCCTGTCGTATATATGTATATATATGTATATGTATGTATGTGTGTGTGTTTGTGTGTCTGTGTTTGTACCTCTAGCATTGTTTGACAACCGATGGTGGTGTGTTTACGTCCCCGTCTCTTAGCGGTTCGGCAAAAGAGACCGATAGAATAAGTACTGGGCTTACAAAAGAATAAGTCCCGAGGTCGAGTTGCTCGATTAAAGGCGGTGCCCCAGCATGGCCGCAGTCAAATGACTGAAACAAGTAAAAGAGTAAAAGAGAGAGAGTAATACACACCCAAACGCAAGAACTACAACATACAGAAGCCCTTCTCATTTTCTACTTCGTTACTTATGGATATTTGCGTGTTTGTGCGTGTGTATGTGTGTGTGTATGTGTGTGTGTGCATAAGTAACCCCTCACACACACGCATATACACATATGTATCCATTGGTCTGATATATAGACGCACACTCACATACACACACACACAAGCATACACACAAACACACACACACACACACACACACACACACACACACACAAACACACACACACAAACACACACACACAAACACACACACAAACACACACACACACAAACACACACACACACAAACACCACACACACACAAACACACACACACACACACAAACACACACAAACACAACACACACACAAACACACACACACAAACACACACACACACAAACACACACCACACACACACAAACACAAGTGTCTTCTGCTTTAGCCCTGGGCCGACCAATGCCTTGTGAGTGGATTTGGTAGACGGAAACTGAAAGAAGCCTGTCGTATATATGTATATATATATATATGTATGTGTGTATGTGTTTGTGTGTCTGTGTTTGTCCCCCTAGCATTGCTTGACAGCCGATGCTGGTGTGTTTACGTCCCCGTCACTTAGCGGTTCGGCAAAGAGACCGATAGAATAAGTACTGGGCTTACAAAGAATAAGTCCCGGGGTCGATTTGCTCGACTAAAGGCGGTGCTCCAGCATGGCCGCAGTCAAATGACTGAAACAAGTAAAAGAGAGTAAAGAGTATAGTAACACCAATATGCGTTGAGTAAAACACACATTCACAATAATTTGCATGAACGCATACTAACCAAAACAGATGTCAGTGGGCGGTTACTGGAACTATTAGATCTTTAACAATCTGGCCTAATTTAGATATTGTTGTTCACTCGAAACGTTTAATAAACCCAGGAAACATCACTGATGATGTGTCCAGTTGCAGCACAGGAGGATACATCTTTCCGACGGTAGATCACACTGAGTGGATGGATGGAAGCACTCCGTCGGTTACGACGACGAGGGTTCTGGTTGATCCGATCAACGGAACAGCCTGCTCGTGAGATTAACGTGTAAGTGGCTGAGCACTCCACAGAAACGTGTACCCTTAACGCAGTTCTCGGGGATATTCAGCGTGACACAGAGAGTGACAAGGCCGGCCCTTTGAAATACAGGTACAACAGAAACAGGAAGTAAGAGTGAGAGAAAGTTGTGCTGAAAGAGTACAGCAGGGATCACCACCATCCCTGCCGGAGCCTCGTGGAGCTTTAGGTGTTTTCGCTCAATAAACACTCACAACGCCCGGTCTGGGAATCGAAACCGCGATCCTACGACCGCTAGTCCGCTGCCCTAATCACTGGGCCATTGCGACTCCACTGAGTAAGACGTATAATACAATGTATTCGATTCATGATCACCCTGTAGTGTCTCGTAGTCTGAGAAAGTCGGTTCTACAATATCTTGCGGAACAACCTGCACAAATGGTTTGTTTGTTGTGATCAAAGGTATGCGAGCTCAAAGAAAGAACTTCCGCAATTCCAAACGGCCTTAAATTAAAGGACGATATTGGGCATGAAACTAAGGCGACGAGATGGAAGAATCGTTAGCACACCGGGCAAAATGCTTAGCAGTACTTCGTGTGTCTTTACGTTCTGAGTTCAATTTCCACCGAGGCTTACTTTACTTTTCGGGTCGATGAAATCATTACCAGTTACACACTGGGGCCCATGTAATAGATTATCCTCCTCCCTCAAAATGTCAGGTCTTGTGCATATAATAGAAAAGATATTAGGGAAGAAACTAAAGCGGCAAGCTGGCAGAATCGTGAGTATGCCGGGCAAAATGCTTAGTAGCAGTTCGTAGGTTTTTATGTTCTGAGCTCAAATCCCTCCGAAGTCGGCTTTGGTTTTCATCCTCATCGCGGTCGACACCAACACCGAAATTACTGTCCTTTTGCCAGAACTTGAAACCGATATTAGGTAGGAATCTGATGATTGTTTGCTACGGTGATCACCCTGAAGTTTTCTATCTAATTAGACCTTCTTAGCGAAGTATTGTCCAGTCATAGCTGCTGAGGTCTTAGAATGACAATGGCATTTTATGTGAAAATAATTCACTGATTCGGCAAAATAACGGCACTAAGAAATTTCCAATGTCTGCGTAGTGTTAGAACGTATAGTTATTTGAAAAACGTGTACAGCTGTTACCACTTAATCCATGGACATATGGTGTATACAAATTGTCTGTTTACATGTTCTACAATACATAGCGTTTATATTCCTTGTTGAAGTTTGTTCTCGCTAGTAGTTTATCAAATGACGGCTTCAATTCTAGTACTTGTAATATATTGTTAGTTTTGAGTAAAATCTCATAGAAGCTAGTAAATTAGTATCAAATTTAATTTTTTTAATGAGATTTTAATTATTCAAATTCACTGTTTTTATGAGGTTTTAGTATTCATTCATTCAATTACTAAAATACTTTTAACAAATGTAGTGTACTGTCTGTGCACTGAATACATTTTAACTGGGTGTTATATATATTGTGTCTGTGGTTGAGTGCGGTTAGGGCGCGGATATGATATGGTATTTGAGTATCCTTTGTTAACCATTTCGGTTAACGCTCATCATAAAGCTTCTATTGTAGGCGAAAATTTAACAGTTAGAAGCACAAAGTAAATTCTTTTATTCTGCTACTTGTTTCAGTCATTTGACTGCGGCCATGCTGGAGCACCAAGTTAAAAGGGCTTTTAGTTGAAGAAATCGACCCTAGGACTTATTCTATCTAAGTCTAGTACTTATTCCATCGGTCTCTTTTGCCGAACTATTAGTTTACGTGGACATAAACACACAAACATCTGTTGTCAAATAATTGAGGGTGGGGGGACAAACATAAACACAAAAACACACACGCACATAAATACACACACACATACATACGACGGGCTTCTTTCAGTTTCCGTTTACCAAATCCACTCATAAGGCTTTGGTCGGGCCACGGCCATAGGAGAAGACACTTGCCCTAGGTGTCACACAGTGGGACTGAACCCAAAACCGTGTGGTTGGAAAGCAAGCTTCTTACTACACAGCTACGCCTGCAGACATTTTATATTCATAAGGACATTTATTGGCACCATGATACATGTGTATGTGTGGGTCTGTGAGCAACACATACGCGCAAATACATAGATCACGAAGGTATACAGTGACACTGAAATATTTCAAAAGAATATTTTCTGTATGGGAAGTATATACTTTGGTGTCGGCTTCTATACTTAATGCATCGTAGCATTAAAGAAAAGCGAGCACAAAGAAAGAACTTCCGCAATTCCAAACGGCCTTAAATTAAAGGACCTTATTGGGCATGAAACTAAGGCGACGAGATGGAAGAATCGTTAGCACACCGGGCAAAATGCTTAGCAGTACTTCGTGTGTCTTTACGTTCTGAGTTCAATTTCCACCGAGGCTTACTTTACTTTTCGGGTCGATGAAATAATTACCAGTTACACACTGGGGCCCATGTAATTGATTATCCCCCTCCCTCAAAATGTCAGGTCTTGTGCGCATAATAGAAAAGATATTAGGGAAGAAACTAAAGCGGCAAGCTGGCAGAATCGTGAGTATGCCGGGCAAAATGTTTAGTAGCAGTTCGTAGGTTTTTATGTTTTGAGCTCAAATCCCTCCGAAGTCGGCTTTGGTTTTCATCCCTATCGGGATCGATAAAATAAGTACCAGCTGGTCACTAGAGTAGATATCATCGACTTACACCAACACCGAAATTACTGTCCTTTTGCCAGAACTTGAAACCGATATTAGGTAGGAATCTGATGATTGTTTGCTACGGTGATCACCCTAAAGTGCTTCTGTCTTATTAGACCTCCTTAGCGAAGCGTTGTCCAGTGATAGCTACTGAGGTCTAAGAATGACAAGGGCATTTTATGTGAAAATAATTCACTGATTCGGCAAAATAACGGCACTAAGAACTTTCCAATGTCTGCGTAGTGTTAGAACGTATAGTTATTTGAAAAACGTAAAGGTATAGGAAAAACATATTATTAATTGTAAACTACCATACTTTAGTTGGTAAACCGAACCTGGAACTGTGGGGTTGCATGCACTCATTTAAAATATGTACACGATAGGAAAACTGCAAAGTTCATATGATGCCCACTCCCTCCCTAGACAGAATTGTAAAGCAGTCATAAGTAAGGAATGCGTTACAATCCTGCAGATAATACTTTATAATTTACTAAGTCGGCAAGCTGGCAGAATCGTTAACACGCTGAGCAAAATGCCAAACGGCATTTCGTCCGTCTGAACGTTCTGAGTTCAAATTTCATCGGGGTCGACTTTCGGAGACATTAAAATAAGTACCAGTTGAACACTAGGGTCGATGTAATCAACTTATCCTACACTGAAATTGCTGGCCTTGTGTAAAAATTTAAAACCAGTAGTTTTACATTTTCAGTACTCTCCCCTCTATGTTAATAGTTTCAATTCTTCCAGTATTGTCTCTGTATTTCATATTTTCCATAATGTTAAAATAAATACTGGTTTCGAATTTTGGCACAAGGCCAGCAAGTTCGGGGGAGGAGATAAGTTGATAGCATCGAGCCCCGAACTCAGCTGGCTCTTATTTTCTCGACCCCGAAAGGATGAAAGGTGAAGCCTCTACGGAATTTGAACTTAGGGCGTAGACATTTTGACCGGTATACTAAAGATTCTGAAAGTTCGTCGCCTTGTACAAAATAAATATAAGTAATATACTGATTTTATTTCAGTTGAAATATAATTTTTCTTTGATAATTCCGTTGGACTTTGTTTGAATTCAGACATTGCATTTAACTAAAAGTACAAAAACTTCTAGATATGGAAATTGAAAACCCATCCGTGGCATTCAATTTTGAAGTAGCACAACAAACGTTGCAAGTACCGATATGGATTTTACTCATAACTTCTATCCTATTCTTAGGTGGAAACCTGTTGTAAGAGACTATATCGTTTTTAACTAAAGAACATTTCTGGATAAACAAACAACACCAAAATAAAGAAAGCAAAAAACAAAAAAGACCCCTTTCTCTTATACTGAAATCCTATACCCTGTTTTATTATTCAAGTAAACTCTGTTTCAGATAAGTGAAGCGGGCAACTCATAGTCTCCTCTTTCCGAATCGTGCCCTTTTTTTATTTGAAAATCTGCTGTGATAGCGAAATTCATGGGGTCAAAGAATCTGTAACATATATAGATTTAATACGATAATTAAGCGTTATCACTCGCCATTACAATACAGTACATAAACATTCACGTCTTCTTGGATGCACACACGCATTTACAATCATACTCAAATACTTTTTAAAACAGAGCGTGAGACTTTGCTTTCAGAGAATGTATATTTGTGATTTTATCGAGATGCTTGTATGTGTATACATAAACACACACACACACACACACACACACATACACACATACACACACACAAACACACACATATACATATACAGATATGCACGCACACGCATATGTATATATATAAATATATATATAGATAGATTATATATATATATATATATATATTATATATATATATATGTATTATGTATGCATATATATATATGTGTGTGTGTGTGTGTGTGTGAGAGAGAGAGGTGAGTGTGTATGAGTGTTTGCGCGTGTGCATTAATAATTATACCGTGTGTTTTCAAAAAGCGCACGCTTAATATGTACAGGGTAGGACAAAAGTCACAAATAAAATAAGTTCAATACGTTCCCGAATTGTTAAAGACATGCTTCATTTTTTTTCTAAAATTGATTGAAACAAATGAAATAATCCTACACAAGACACAATCAAACAAAACAACCCCAAGACACAAGACACATTCTATATGGCAATTATCCAATGAAATAAACTTCCACCAGCAAGCTAGACTGATGATGTCATTCCATCAACGTGGGAACGCTGGTTGCCTCGTTCAAATTTTGGATCTGAATTTCTATAATTTTGAATTTTTACGTATCACTTTCGATTTTGAACTCTGCAAAAACAGGTTAGCTGTTGAAATATCGTTCAACCAATAAAATATCTATAGTAATCGCATCGCGCTCTTCGTATTGTCTATTTACCTTTGTGGGGAGTTACGTTAATCCTTTTGAATAATAATAATGATAATAATAATAATAATAATAATAATAATAATAATAATAATAATAATAATAGCCGCAGGCGTGGATGTGCGGTAAGAAGCTTGCTTTCCAACCCCATAGTTCCGTGTTCAGTCACGCTGCGTGGCACTTTGGGCACATGTCTTCTACATCTCTCAACGGGAGATATTCCGCAATAGTACTTTAAAGTAAATATTATTATTTGCCAACATAATGTGGCATTACCGGTTGGGACGAATGTTACTGTTATTTAGCCCCAGGAGACATCGTCCCCAGCTGGTTATATGACACACTATCTCTGTTTCGAACAGGGGAGTTTAACATCCCCACTCAGCATAAAGCAATATTTCCATACTGCGGTTTCTAGGTTATTTCCTTTTCTCAGCACAAAATAACTGCTAGGCTAGAGATGGCGCTGCTAAATTCCTGTTCGAACATACATATAATTTTGAAAGTGACACACAGATAGTGTGTCGTAATGCCAGCTAGAGACGATGCTTCCTGGGGCTAAATAGCAGTAGCATTCGTCCCAACCGGGACTACCACATTATGTTGGTAAATAATCTTTACTTTGGGGGTACTGTTACTGAATGTCTCTCGTTGAGAGATTTAGAAATAATAATTTTTCTATTTATTAGATCAGTGACTGTGTGTCACTTTGAAGATTATATTTTTTGGTTCATGTGTTTCTTCACTTTTTGGGAGCAAGAATGTTAAACCATTAACTAGCCAAGCAGGCATCCTACTAGGGTGTTGCAAAACAACATTGTAAAGTTCTGTTAGCAGTTCATTGCCCTCTGGGAAGGCATTCAACCAGAAGTTAGGAATTTTATCCTTTCCTGGAGACTTCCATTTGCTTGACCTCCTGAGAGCAGATCTTACATCTTCTACCTCGACACCCTCCCACTTTTGCTCCTCTAAGGAGTACAAGTCCGTAGCTATTCTATCAATCCAAGGGGCCTTTTCGTTGTGTGTTTTTTCTTCTGCCCAAATTTTATTCCAAAAACCGTGCACTTCGTCTTTTGATGGTACAGACTTTACAGTAACTGGTGTTTTCCCTATCTTCCTGTAAAAACTTTTGGGGGTATTTTTTAACATGTTGTCCTTGAAGAATCTAACACGCTTTTCATACATCGCTAT
Source organism: Octopus sinensis (assembly GCF_006345805.1). Classification (NCBI taxonomy): domain Eukaryota; kingdom Metazoa; phylum Mollusca; class Cephalopoda; order Octopoda; family Octopodidae; genus Octopus; species Octopus sinensis. The sequence goes on along the minus strand of NC_043002.1, from coordinate 113,369,540 downwards.
GCGGGCAGCTTTAGCAGATACCTTTTGCTTGATGGTTTCTCTGGGGGCATCAATATCAAGTATAGTTTTCATATATTCTTTTCTTTAATTTTGGGGTTTTTGTAGGTTTGGTAGTCTTGTCAACCTTAAGATTTTTCAAACATTCAATGTCAGATCTAAGTAGTTTAATTTTATATTGGATACGCTCTTGCCAAGAAGGCTTTTTGTAGGAATGTTGCCGTTTTCTAATCTTTTCACCACATAGAATCGTTGAGATTTTCGCGGATGCATAGTAAAGGTGGTTGAGATCTGTGATGTTAACATCATTAGCTGAAATTATATCCTTAAGTGCAAGGCGGATTTTACCAATTATTTTCATGTTTTGGTTAGAGTTGCGGATTCTAGGGAGTGTATCGCGTTCATACATATTGGTTTCTTTAAGTTCCAGCCATTCAATATTGATTTGATTCTTTAGTTCACGTAGTTCATTTGGGTTAATATTTGTGTGACTTTCTTCTATTTGATGTTCATTTGTCTTAGTGTTTATGATTGGTTCAGTGAGTATTTCACTTTGCCTATCAGTTATACTAACTCTTTCAATCCTTATTGCGTTTTTATCAGCCCTGGGCTGGTCTATAATTATTTCCTCTGTATTATCTTCTTTAACTGCGGCTTCGTTTGTCATTTATGCTTTCCTCGTTTGTCATTTATGCTTTCCTTTCATTGTAATCTCATTTCAGTTGCCTTAATACCAGGCATCCTCCGGAGACCAAAAGTAGCAAGGGCACTTTTGTTTTGCTATGCATGCTAAAATTATCACCATGTTTATTCCATTTTAGATGGACAATGCTTTCCGTAGTATATGGGCTGTATCCATCAAGGTTATCTTTTGTATTCCACGGAGATTGGCGTCACCAAAGAGTTGCTTAATATACTTCTCAGCCCCCTTCTACTGGTATTATCGTAGTACTAAGCTTCCATATTTTTGTGACTTCAGTTTACAGATCTTTATAGTGAGAAAACTTTTCGCATTCCTTTCTTGAGACATTTTGATCTTGTGGGACAGACATATCTATTAACAGACAAGTTACTCTGTTGTAGTCCCTGATCACAATGTCTGGTCGATTGGAGTCAATTTTTCTGTCTGTTTGTATTGGTAACTTCCAAAGGATAGTGACGCCCTCGCCATTTACTACATCATCTGGATGGTGCCTGTACCACTTATCATAGGATTTAATTTTGTAGTATTTACAAGCATTCCAGTGGATGGAATGCCCTAGTCTGTCATGTCTTATGAGGTAAATCCTGTCTACATCTGGATGGTGCACTCAGTACCTTGTAAAGGTGTTACGGATCTTTTCGTCCGTATTCTGCATGTCAGTGAGACTCCACTTAATAATACCGAAGCTATATCACTTATTGGTATGGCTAAAGAATTGATCCCATTAATTCTGTTAGCAGGATTTAATTCTGAGTTTAGGACCATTCTTACCCTTCGGTAGCATTCTTTGTGGATTTTCTCTTTCATTTTAGAGTGCTGGATACCATCACCTTCATTGGCTCCCAGATATTTGTATACTTCGGATTGGTCTAGGTTTCGAATAGCTGTGGTAGTATCAATTTCCTTGCCTTGAAAGAAGCCTTTGCATATTTATCATGTCCAAATTCCATACCTATATCAGAGCTGAATTCTTTGACAATATTCAGGAGCTCTTCTAATTCTTTGTCGTTTTGGGTAAACAGTTTTAGATCATCCATATAGAGTAGATGATTAATTTTCTGGCCAAAGATCTTATACCCTCTCTTAGCATTATTCATTTACGTGGATAAAGGGAACATGTTTGTGTGCATATGTGCTTGTGTGTGTGTGTGTGTGTGTGTTTGTGTAACATACTGGCGACTCAGTAAAACTGGCGTGTGTTGAGGTGAAGTCTTCCCATAGGCAAAGTTAATCGCGATAGGATTGTTATCCTGCACTGGAGGAGAACTATCTCTCATCCACTTAACGCCAAAAAGCAAAAGAAAGTGGAGGTAAACACCGTCACAAAGACCAGTAGAGTTTGTTTTTTCGTTTAGAACAACCTCGACATGAACGCAGATAGATGATTGTGCGATTAAGTATTTCCTCACTGCCCTCAACGAAGCTTTCCACCAACAGCTTCAATAATGTTCTTGAAGTTGATTCGTTTCAAAACAATTATAAGGTTAAATTTCTTTTGTTTAGCTATACATGCATCTATGACACATTCTCAAACAATCACAAACAGCTCTGTAATATTTTTAATAAGGCCACATTACATAGTCATCTAAATCGTCGCTATAACCGGCACAAAAAAGCCAATCTATATTTGACAATCAACAGTTTTATTCCTTTACAGTTTATTTGATAACTTTTCCTCTCTACAGACTATTAACCATCATATTTATTACCCATGTTCAGCCCTTTTCCCCTCTTCCTCTTCTTTTCCGTTCACCAGTTTTCAATTAACCTTAATATGACTTCCCCATGTCTCCCCGCCCCAAAGCTAAATCATACCAAAATCTTATCCGTCGCAATGTTGAGACATTTTGACAGTAAAATAATATATTAACATCTCTGCAAAACATTAAATCCCATCTGACATGGTCTATTGTGACATTCGGATTTGAAAAATTCTTTTTCATTTTGAACCCCTTTAACATTCAATATGTTATTATCTTTGGCAATAATAACAAAGTGATCTCAGTTTCCTTCATGACTTCATTTGTATCTTAACATCCCTTCTCGCTTCCCAAAATTCCATATCCAGTTGGTCTGTCTCAAGAGAGGGGAAGATGTGGTAGGAGGGAGTCATACACTGACAACTGAAAAGAAAAAGAGAAATGCACTGCTTTCAATGAAACTAACTCGCTTTTATCTTTCGACGAGGAAACGTTTTCAACACCAAACCAAATCACACCCTGTAGGAATTCCAAATTAGAAATGTTTTTCCCACGAAGAGAACATTCTAATTCTGTATCTGTATTTCTTGAACGAAAGTCTTGAGAAAATCGCTAGAAAATCAGTTGAACATTGCTCACCCTTCACGTGTTTGAGTAATCTGTAGTCGTAACCCTGAATTTAATCACATCATCCATAGTCACATATACTAAACTTCTACAATGTAACTAATTACGACGCAGAATTTCCGATGTAAACTCTAGAATGAATTAAAATCGCTTAGACTTTTTTCAACGCTGTCATTTACAATAGGAAATTCGTAGTTGATTAATTCGAAATGACATTGGTGTAACAACCATACATTTAACAGTTAAAAACATCATTCTACGGTCCTTTTCTGTCATCTCCCAGTCATAGATTAGGCGCGACGAGTCACCTACGCCAATGTAAGAAGCAAAATAACTAAAAAGAAAAATAAATGGCTTTGTGACATTGGTATGCTAGATTTAAAAATGACGCCTCGGCTGTAATAAAAGAAATGATTACATTCATAGCAAAAGCGAAATTACTTGAACGTTATTCCCAAACTAACTCTTCCTTAGTGATTTTGACAATTTAAGAATGTAGGTGCAGAATGGCTGAATGATTCGTTTTGCATCCACGGGATCCCTGAGTTTGCTCCCATTGAGGCAAATTCCATTTTCTAGGGTGGATCCAGACCTTGTGAGTGAATTAGGGAAACGAAAACTATAAAATCCAGTCGAGTAATTCAAAATGTACAGCCTTGTTACATAATGTGTCTTACTAATTTTTGTCCGAGAATTATGTTAAGGGCACTCATGGTTTTAAAATACCCAATCATGGTTTTAAAGTACCCAATCACTTTCATATCAATTTAGGAGCAAGCAATTTTCAGTTGATAGAACAGCTGAATAATCATCGTCAAAACTACGGAGATCCAACGAAAATCGTGTAAGGAATACAGAGAATATCTTTTTCGTTTTACTCGTTTCTGTCAATGGACTGTGGCCATGTTGGGGCACTGTATTGAAAGGTTTCTGTCGAACAAATCGACCGAAGTACTTATTTTAAAGTTTGGTACTTATTCTATCGTTTTTTTTTGTCGAACTGATAAGTTACGGGGGACAGAAACAAACCAATGCTACTTGTTAAGCGGTGGTAAGGACAAATACAACACGAATCCCCCTCCCTCATCTATCTATCTATCTATCTATCTATCTATCTATCTATCTATCTATCTATCTATCTATCTATCTATCTATCTATCTATAATCATACGTAACACGGGATTCTTTCAGTTTCCGTTTACCGAATCATCTCATAAGACTTTTATCAGGCGAGGGCAATAGTAGAAGACACTTGTCCAAGGTGCCATGCAGGGGGACTGAACCCAGAACCGTGTGACTGGGAAGCAAGATTCTTATTACGGAGCGGCGTCTGTGCCTAGGGGAAATTAATTTTACTATGTGCAACAAGGAAAAACAAAAAACAAAAAAAAAAAACTAAAAACCTTCACATCCTCACCAATGAAATAATTTAGATCCTGGAATCAGGCTTCTAATTCAAGCTGCCCTGCTTACCCTGATGGATCTTTCGTTTATTTATTGTATAGAAAACCTCTCATGAATTTAGACAAAGCAGCACAGAACTATTCTTGTGTTGATATCATTTTAAGATGAAATCTTCGGTAGTGTCTCAACAAAATAATTTCTTATACTTTGGTAGGATTTGAAAATCAAACCAGAAATATATATTAAAACATTCGTTCGAAACTTTGCTGACGTAATTTTAGGGGCTTTGTATTACGGGGGCCTGGCATTATGGGGAAAGGGGCTGGTCAGATAGATTCAGTGCGCAACTGGTACTTATTTTATCGACCCCGAGAGGATAGGAGGCAGAATTTTAACTACGATCATTAAATTAGAAGAAATGAAGTTAAGCGTTTTGCCCGGCAGAGCAACGATTCTGCCAGCTCATCGTCTTCACAAACAGAAAACAAAAAGAAAAGAAAAAAAACCACTGCTATTTGCGTCTCATTTAATGAAAATATGACAAATGTGTCAGATGTCATGCATTAAGAACACAAACACGCTTCAAGGTTAGAACGCTATCAACTCAATTTCAAATTTATCTTGCTACTTAATTTTCATATTTCTTAATCGCTGATTATCTACTTAGAGTTTTGTTCGTACGTATATGGAAAAAATGCATACTCGGAGGCATGCATACATGCATTCATACATACATAACGCCCAAGCGTCAAATTTCCCAAAATTTTAATCTGTCGACCAATTTATTATTAATGCGCTACTTTGTTTTGGCTCTCCTCCCTTTAAATCTCTCACAGAACATTTTTGAACAGCATTGTTAGACATTAGTATTTACATATATATATATATATATATATATATATATATATATATATATATATATAAATTAAATTAGAGATAAAACCACTATTAGGCAACTCAATATATATATATATATATATATGTAAATAATATTATATTATATTATATTACGAATGTGACAAAGACAAAGAAGGTTTTATAAATGTACAATAAATATTTTCTGATAGGGGTTGTCAGTAAATTATTTTGAATATAGAACATAGAGAAAATAATTGCTGCATTCCAGTGAAACAATGAAGTTGTTTGCATTTACGTCACTACAACAAACAAGTATATATTATGTTATTTTTAGCTAAATATGCTACGACGATGTCTGCCCTGCAGACCTTAAGCTGCTGCTACTACTACTACTACTACTACTACTACTACTACTACTACTACTACTACTACTACTACTACTACTTCTTCTTCTTCCTTATATTGACATGGACCTTAACACATATCGGAAAGTGGGGAAACGGTGCAAAATTTAAGGTAGAATGAGGGTAAACTGCTCTGAAATTAAGATCGAACAATACAAAGTCACCCTCTTGCACTTGTATCCGACAGTGTGGTTGATACTATTATATATATATATGTGTGTGTGTGTGTGTGTGTGTGTGTTAGTTAGTTAATTTTTTGGCTCAAAAAGCAAGGCCATGTAGGTGGACATGGAGTTATGTACAGGGTGGTGTTCATGTAAAGAGTTCAGGCTATTTCTGGTCAAGAGAGACTTTGAACAGAGCGGTCGTCGGCATCTTCACCATCTCGTCTGGCAGCTTATTCCACAGATTCGCAACCCGGATGGAGAAAGCCCCTCTCCTTCGATTGAGATGAAATCGCCGCAGATAGAGCTTTTCGGAATGACCCCGCAGCCGACGCTCTGGAGCAGGAGTGAATAACAGCTGTGTGTGTGTATGTGTGTGTGTGTGCGTGTGTATGTGTGATTTGGGGATAATGATGGAAATAAATAAACAAACAGGTTTGGACTTCATATATAAAATATACATACATACATGTAAATGTATATAGAGATATATATAGAGAGAAGGAGACAAAAACTAGAAATATTCAGATGAACATTCATGTATAAGCAAATAGAGATTTATATATTTACCGAACATGGAGTACAAAAGATACAGAAAATTCAGGGAAGAGGGCATAGTATTTCAGATCCGACAGGAATTTCTTCGTAGCATCGGAATTATGTATTGGTTATGTATTGGCAGACGGAGTGTGCAAAAATTCAAGGATATGCAACCAGTAATGGATGCATATAAACATTGTTGTAAATCTGGCCTCCGTCTTCAGGTTGTAAAGATTGACATCTAACATTTCAGATCATAATGCAGGGAATTTAAGGGCAGAATGGGTGATGTATAAGGCAAACAGAAGTAGGTGGAAGGAAAGAGTAGGCCGTTCAGTGTGAGAGAGGGAGTCACGGCTGTTACCTGTGGTAACTGACCATACGACTAGACCTGCACGGATCAATTCCAACACCAGCGCTAGTAGTTAAAGCTGTAACTCTGTCCACTCGGAGGTTTCTGTCTCTGCAATAATGGAGTCTATAAATGCCGGGTTGTAACACCACGCTTCCACCAGGCAAAAGATCTACACTGGCGGCACAGTCGATTTCAAGCGTTGCTACTGAACACATACGAATTCTTTCTCCAATCGAACCCCTAAACTATGTCACTTTCAAGCGACTTACATATACAACATGAGGTCCCAAAATATTCCATACACCCTATCCTGGTCCATTATCTGCGATGCTTTCCGCACATCACTAATCTCAGAATATGTAAATTGTGTTTAGGGGAATAGCTCGCAATCCTTATCCTCCTCAGCCCCTCATTACTCAATAGATTCTCAGATGTAACCCTTTCAAGTAAGCACAAATGTTATTCATCGTTTGCCCATTACATAAAGTCTATATAATAAATTTCATTACGAAACAAGCTTAAACTACAACTTAGCTGTGTTAGCAACATACCCCTCCTACTTATGCTTCTCTCTCTCTCTCTATCTCTCTCTCTCTCTCTCTCTCTCTCTCTCTCTCTATATATATATATATATATATATATATATATATTGGCCTGCTCGCTTAGCCTGCGGGGTGGCGTCATTCGAAGGCTAAAACAATGCGAACGCATTGTGACCAGCGATGTGTAGCAACATATGATGGTCTGGTCGGTCACGTGGTCATATATATATATATATATAATATATATATATATATATATATAATATATATATATACATACATATATATATAATTAATATACGGAGCAAATAATTCACGAAAAACTAATTTGCGAAGATGCCATTAACTTTGTTATTATCTAGTGTAACAATTTAAAAATTATAATAACAGAATCAATAATATAAGCGATTGCAGGCTCCCCACAAAAGTATCAAATTACTGAAGGATTAAAATTAATCAAAGGATATACTAAGTATGTCTACTTGCTGGAAATGTGGTATGTCCACGTCCCCGTAACATAGGGGTTCGGCAAAAAAAAAGACGATAGAATAAGTACTAGGCTTACACAGAATAAGACCCAGGGTGGATTTATTCGACTAAAGGTGGTAGTCCAGCATGGCTACAGTCAAATTACTGAAACTGCTGGCAGAAGCGGATCTTAGATGGATGGAAGCACTCCGTCGGTTACGACGATGAGGGTTCCGGTTGATCCGAATCAACGGAACAGCCTGCTCGTGAACTTAACGTGTAACTGGCTGAGCACTCCACAGACACGTGCACCCTTAACGTAGTTCTCGGGGATATTCAGCGTGACACAGAGAGTGACAAGGCCGGCCCCTTGAAATACAGGTACAACAGAAACAGGAAGTAAGAGTGAGAGAAAGTTGTGGTGAAAGAGTACAGCAGGGATCACCACCATCCCCTGACGGAGCCTCGTGGAGCGTTTAGGTGTTTTCACTCAATAAACACTCACAACGCCCGGTCTGGGAATCGAAACCGCGATCCTATGACCGCGAGTCCGCTGCCCTAACCACTGGGCCATTGCGCCTCCAAGGATCTTAGCTATCACACCACTGTGCAGGTACGCGCGGTTGAGGTTGAGCCAAATAGCATGAAACTGTGCCAGACCCACGATCCTGTCAGGCAAGATTCTGTTATTATCATTTCTAATTTGTTGCACAGATGGTATCTTCGCAAATTATTTTTTTGTGAATTATTTTCTCCATATTGAAATTATTTTCACACTGATGGCTGCCATAACCGCCATGATTTCTGCGCAAAACGAATCAGTTGCAACCCTGACTTCATCACGACGAGTTGGGGCTTCCTGTCATGGTAACACGTGCTGAAGAAGGCTAAACTATTATGCTAGTCCAGAAACCGGTCCACGTGAGTCCAAATACTTGAATGTATGCTGAAAGATTGTCTTAGCCCGTTTGTCTTCGGACAGTTGATTTCTGTAGTTATTATAAGTGTATTTTGGCGATTTAAATAAAAGTTTTGACTCTCAATTTACACCAAAATCTCAGACAATAACAATTAACATCGTATTTATTGTCTGTGAAAATTATAGAACATAAAACAACTTTGATAAAAACTTATACCTACTTTTCTGACGAAAACAATGCTGTTCTGAACATTTTAGCCGCAACTGTATAAATAAATATATATATATATATAACTATACACATATATATGTATATACATACACACACACACACACACACACACACATATATATATACACATATATATATGTATAAATATATATATATATATATATGAAAAAACAAGTCAAAAATAGAAAATGCTAAGATAATTTTATAGTGAATCTTTCAGTACCGGTTTCGGTCATTTTGAGACCTTTTCAACTGTAACGATTAAATAATTAAATTTAGAAAAATTAGAAGAAAAGTTTTTTTAAAAGAATATTTCTATTGTAGTGTTCAGATATAAGTGGCATTCTGCCTTTCTCTGACTCCCTTGTTTGCACTTGTGTGTTGGAGGTCGTTGTGAGTTCTTGGTAGGGTAGAAGCAGAAGGCTGATGTGGAGAGGGGGTGGGAAATCTGGGAATGCCTTGATGGTAGTATTTTGAATGGTCAGTGGCGGACAGCAGTGGCAGTTCAATTCAGGAATTGTTTATGGAATTTGCGTAGGCGTTATACTGAAAGGCATTAGTGACAAGGTTAAGGGGTAGAAGGTGGAGAAGTAGAAGAAGGAGAAGATGACGATGTTGATGATGATGATGATGAAGAAGAAGAAGAAGAAGAAGAAGGAGAAGGAGAGGATGATGATGATGATGGTGGTGATGATGATGACGACGATGATGATGATAATGATGATGATGAAGAAGAAGAAGAAGAAGAAGAAAAAAACAGAGAAGGGAGAATATGAATGGGTGAAAGTATAGCTGTGATGGGGCTGATTAGTAATGGATTCTATGGAATGTAATATTTGTGTGTGTATATATTTCTTTTATTCTAAAGTTGAGGTATATTAATTGTTTGTCGTAGACCCGTTAAGAAGTGGCCTGTATTTTGTAATAAAGAGATTTTCTTTACTTATTCGTTGTCTCGAGGTTGTATCGTCCCTAAATTGGTAGAGGGGGAAAATCCTGAAGTTTGGTGTTTTTTTGTTGGCGCAAGTATCTATGTGTTGGCTATATATAATCTGTGCTGCAGCACGGATTTTTGTCAGTGAAGAGGTCGCGGTCTCAAAGCGACGAAAATATTTTGACAAATTAAATTTAAATGTTGAAGTGAATCGAACGGCTTTTGTGTGTTTCTTAAATGGCTTACAAACACCTTCCACGCTGCAATTGTTATATAATTATAAGATGTTTATATATATATATATATATATATATATATTATATATATAAACATCTTATAATTAAGGGCTATAGAAGGTTATTCTAAAGCCAATACACTGATTTATCCACTTATAATCAACTTGTTACAGGAAAATTGAACATGTATGTATATGCATGTATGCATGTATGTATAATGAATTCATACATACATATGTATATATATGAATTCGTCCTACGTAGCAGATACTCCTATGCCACCACCCTACACACATCTTTCAAATTTCTTCCCCACCTCCCCCTAGCTTTATCCTTAACCAGAACGAGTCACTACTACCTACCCATTGCCATTGCTACCCTCTTATCCCTCTCTTTCTCCCTCTCTGTTCACCTCTCTCCATTTATCCTCATACCCTCCTACCTAATTCACCATTCTCCCTCTGCCGCCAACCCACCTTTATTCTTCGAATTTCCCCTCCGCCTTCCGGCCGATTTTTTTAACTACTTCGTTTCCCTATTCTGAAGGGTGTCGTCGTTTATAACTAAACGACGCCACCCTTCACAATGCGACCCAACCCACCCCTTCTCACTCATCTCTCGACTCACGACTTCTACCTCTTCTGTCAATACCCTGACCACTACCCCTCTTCCTCTCCGGTTTATTCTTCCCGTTCCCTCTATTTTAACACCACCGCCCCTGAGCCGCCTACTCCCTCCTACCCCCTACTTCTATCTGCCTGCTTGCTACTTCACCCATTCTATCCTTAAATTCCTTGCACTTGGATTTGAAATGTTATATTCCATTCTGTCCACCCTGAAGACGAAGGGAAGGTTTACGGTAATGTTTATATGCATCCAGAACTGGCTGCATTTCCTTGACTTTCTGCACACTCCAACAGCCAACCCTACAACTATTACTTTTACTTAAAACACCATACCCTCGCCCTTAGTTTCCTGTATTTTGGTTTTAATATTTTTGGGTATTTTCTGTTCTATAATTATATAAATTTCGGTATTATTTACTTAAATTTCTTTATGCTTATACATGAATGTTCATCTGAATATTTTCAGTTTTTCTCTCTATATATACATATACCTCTCTCTCTCTCTCTCTCTCTCTCTCTCTCTCTCTCTCTCTCTCTCTCTCTCTCTCTCTCTCTCTCTCTCTCTCTCTCTAGGAGTGGCTGTGTAGTAAGTAGCTTGCTTACGAACCACCTGATTCCGGGTTAGGTTCCACTGCGTGGCACCTTGGACAAGTGTCTTCTACTATAGCCTCGGGCCGACCAAAGCCTTGTGAGTAGATTTGGTAGACGGAAACTGAAAGAAGCCCGTCGTATATATGTATATATATATATATATATATATATATATATATATATATATATATGTATATATATATATATGTGTGTGTGTGTGTGTGTGTGTATATGTTTGTGTGTCTTTGTCCCCCCAACATCGCTTGACAACCGATGCTGGTGTTTTACGTCCCCGTAACTTAGCGGTTCGGCAAAAGAGACCGATAGAATAAGTACTAGGTTTACAAAGAATAAGTCCTGGGGTCGATTTTCTCTACTAAAAAAGGTGGTGCTCCAGCATGGCCACAGTCAAATGACTGAAACAAGAAGAAGAGTAAAAGAGTAAAGTGTATATATACATATAGTTGAAATTTATAGAAGAACGATAGACGAAAACAGGTGTATGAACGGCATGCAGGTATATTAGTTTGACGCTGGGGAAAATGAAAGTCTTTTACGTTTAGAGCCTACGCTCTTCAATAGAAATGAACAAGAGAAAATAAAGAGAGAGAGAGGACGAAGAAAACTTGTAGCTTTAGCGGTCAAGCATGGCGAATCACATATATATATATCTGGCGATTTTTTCCTCTGTCTTCCCTTCTCTGGATCTTTCCTTCTCCTATGTTTCCAACGAAGAGCTCCGCTCGAAACGTTAAACCCTCCTTCTTCCCTTCTTTCCTGAGCGTCCAATAATACTTTATTTGTTCCACGTCCTCGTGTTGTTGTGTTTTTTTGTTTTTTTGTGTTTTCTTGTTTGGATTAACTTTATATATATATATATATATATATATATAAGCAATAATAAATCTCTGAACGAGATATAAACAGTAACTTCACGACAATGTGAGGTATACTTGCCATCTCAATATGGCTAACCACTAAGGGTGGGTGTTACTGTAGCTTGTAGCCCCAGGAGAACATCGTCTCCAGCTGGCTTTAGGCACACTTTCTGTGCTCTTATGGTATTTGCAAAGGGAGGTCACCCTTCCCTCGTCAACCTAAGTGATACGCACGGACTGCAGTTTCTAGGTTTTGACCTGTCATCAGCGTACGACAATCACCGGTTTTCGATGAAAAGGTGTTCCAATGCAAATCTTTATATCGTTTTTCCAGTAACTTTTCGTCACTGATCTCGAAAAACTGTATGCAAGCAATAATAAATCTCTGAACGAGGTATAAACAGTAACTGCCTAAAGCCAGCTGGAGACGATGTTTTCCTGGGGCTACAAGCTACAGTAACACCCACCCTTAGTGGTTAGCCATATTGAGATGGCAAGTATGTATATATAAGATACAAAATGGGACAATAACGCAAAACATCTGGACAACTAGGTGATACAAAAGGGGACAACAAAACATCCAGAAGACGATACAAAAAAACACGGACGGGTCATTCGAAGCCTTTTATCTTCAATCAAGAACCGGATCGTCCTCGCAATTTCGGCTGATTAATCTTGAGATTGCTCCATATATATATATATATATATATATATATATAAATGTAAACAGAGTTAGCGGTTGTAGTACCCAACTAAGGGATAGAATACCCGTATATACTATCGGTATCCGTTACCTGTATTATCCCCAGGCAATGGAGTATTGCTCTTTGGTAATCATGTTAGTATTTTCCTTATATATAGTTTCTTGATAATTTCTTTTTTAAATTAACACATCCTGACCACCCCCACCCCTTCAAATTGCACCTACCCGTTAATAAATTGTAGTATCCTCTAGGCCTTTACTAGCTCACTCTTTTACCTACCGACCTTGTAGCCCTGATAGTAAATAATTATTTGCTCTTAACATATTGGACTTCTAGATTATTTGTGTAAGCCATGTTTTCTTTCTTTTGCAAGCATCCGGTACCTATCGATCCCAATGGCAGTCATGGAATGTGAAGGTGGGTGTGCGGGCCGTGTTTGTAATGCTGTGTGTATGTCGTCTGCAGTGGAAACAAGGACAGTTTTCTCTATGAAGGCCTTTTTTGAAGTCTATTTACTGATATAGTGTCTTTACGACCATAAAGGTCTATAGTGAAAATTTTATCCGTGCGTGAAAGAAAACGGAAGGGACCTACATGCGGTGCTGTTAACGGAGGTTTAACAACATCGTTGACCTCAAAAACGTGAGTCCAAGAAGTAAAGCTTCCTTCTAGGCAGAGCTAAAAATGCAATTGTCAAGTAGCAATATATTAAAAATTGGTAAAGCTAAAAATTGAGGATGATAAATTTATTATTGTTACTGAATATGTTAGTGTTATTTAATTTCTGAATGGTTTTGCTGCCGTTTGTTTATGTAGTTTAATTTCTTTATCCATCAGTTTCTACTCGAGTAAAATTAATAATAGACAAACGAAAATAAAACTTTGGAAAGAGCAACGCCGCCATAACATACGTGGAGACCATGAGCGTGCTTTCAAGGGAGATAATCAGAGAGAGAGAGAGAGACTTGAAAATGAACTTAAGATCGTAATGCTTCATGTTAAAGTAAATATAACAAATAATCCAGAACCTTTGTCCGGTACCGGATCGATTCCAAAATCTAATCGGTTTGTGCAGCTCACAAGACAAAACATCCATGAAAGTGTCATCAGAAACCATTCAGCGATTCTTGAGATATCTTGTTCACGAACAAACAAACAAACACAACTAAAAACAATACCTCCGCCTTAGCGAAGGCGGAGGTAATAAAGAATCATACTTGACTGAAACGCTACCGCCTACTTCTGGATAGTTTATGTCGAAGATGACCTGTATAGAATTGTTTGAAGGTGACCCAGGAAGTTGCAACCCTGCTTAGAAAGACATAAATTTGCATCCGTTTCCAAGCTTATCTCTCCTTTCAGCAACATGTTAAAATACAACACCTCAAGGTTGCAGTAGTTAGTTCTCTTTTTTTCTTTTCTTTAAAGTACAAGTTAAATACTAATGAATGTTCAGATAGAAAAGTCAATGGAGAACGATTAAAGTTCATATCGGTAATATATTTTCTCTTGAAAAGTGATTCTACTGCTGCTACAAATGGTGATGATAAGAGGAGAGAAGAGAACGAGACGTTCAAAGCAGAAAAATGAGAAACCTTAGCGCTCTTATAACTTTCTATGTAACATTTAGATCAGAAACATTATCGTAGCTTCTGCTTATCTAGATTTTGAAACTGCAGCAATTATCAACTTATCTACACAATACTGTCAATTACATTTAATTGCATAACCCTGTTGATTAACATTCTTGTGCAACTAAATGGATAAAATCGCATGCTAAATAATAAATAAAAACTGCAATAAAGTTTCGGCTGTAAGCTATTGTAGCTATGCCACACATAAAATGATTACACTTTTTAAAATTCTTTTACGTATTTCAGTCATTCGACTGCAATCATGCTGGGATACCGCCTCCGAGGGTTTTCTTTTAGTCGAATGGATAGACCTTAGGACTTATTTGTTAAGCCTAGTACCAACGATGATTGGGGGAAAGGACAAACAAAGACACACTCATATACATATACATATACATATATATATATATATATATATATATATATATATATATATATATACACACACACATACACGACTGGCTTCTTTCAGTTTCCGTCTACCACATCCACTCACAAGGCTTTGGTCGACCCGAAGCTATAGCAGACTTGCCCAAAGTACCACGCAGTGGGACTACACGGAAACATGTAATTGGAAAGCAAGCCTCTTTATTTCATTAGATTTGCCATAAAGGCGGCACATAGATGAGACGTACAATGACAGACAAGCACAAAGGGTGAAGAAGCTGCATAATTAAAAATTAAGGTCCGAATGATGAGAGCAGATGAAAATGATACAATTAAAAAAGTATTTAAGTATAATTATTATTGCAATATATAATAATTCACGTCAGAAGGAAAGGCATCCAGCTATCTGGGTAGAACCTTTACCCGTTACCATTGACCCCGCTTACCTGGTGTCGGTCACTCTCAACTTGCTTACCACAAGCTTCCTTCTTTTCATGAATGTACTTAGCGTCGGGCACCTCTTTTCCAGCCTTATCTTATTTACGAGGTGGTAACTAAAAAAATTTACCAACCCCTGGCCAGAGACAAAGGTACCTGTCACTATTCCTCTTACACGCGTCTTCCATACTGTTTCTTTCAGTATGGCTACTATGCAGAAAAACCAAGCCTTCTTTTCCATGTTAAGGGAGGGAGGCGGCACAATCTTGATGATAGACTCAGCCGATAGCTGTACTCTTCCCATCGATGACAACAGTTGCTCTGTGAAAACTATCAGTCCCGTTAATTCCAGGCATTCCACGAATACGTGCAAGACGGTTTTACTGTCCTGCCCGCACCTCGGACATGTCGGCGAGACAGCACTTCCGTGCCTTGATAGGTTATCTCGAACAGGTAACACCGCACGGAAGCACTGCCAAGCCAGGGATTTCTGGTAATTATCCAAATACCCCGGCCCGAACGTTCTGAACTAATTTTCATCGTTGCCCAGGGTCTTCTCCAAGGCGTCTTCGGACATAAATTCCACTAACCCGCTATAAAAATCCGCGGTAGAACTCCCGTTGACGGCATTGCCTGCCCGAGAGAGTAGCTGAAGTGTCTGACGGCACCCCAATTGCCAGTCCCTCAGCCCAGGTCTCTACTTGATCTATGTACCAATGTCCGTTAAAGGCGTTAACCGCGGAAGGTAAAACCGGACGTGCGGTGACCATACCTGCTCCTTATCCAGGTAAATCCAGAGGTGCCTCAACCTTAACGCGAGTTTTCGCATCTTCAGCCAAGGCGTCCCTAGCCCACCCTTTAGCGGTTTCTGGTAGCAGACAGAGCGCTTCACAAGAGGCTCTCCTCCCTTCCACAAAAAGCGGAAAAGGATTCTCTCCAACTTGTTCATCCACAAATCAGGGCAAGACACCACGGTCAGATGGTAGGTGATAACTGATGTTATAAACATCTGCACCACCTCCGCCTTCCCTAGCAAGGATAACGCCCGCCCAGACCAGGTCTGGGTTAGAACAGTCACCTTACTGGTTACCTCTCTCCAATTTTATCCTATCTGGAGGTCTGGGCCAAACCAAACCCCAAGCAGCTTAACAGGACCTTCCGTCCAACGCCCCACGAAGTTATTGGACGTCATCAGCTTGCCCCTCCTGGTGCCGAGTTGCAAACCGACCGACTTGTCCTTGTTAACTTTTGCTCCTGCCACCGCCTCGTAACTTTTGATAGCCTCTTCCACCAGTGGAAGCTGGCCCTCATCCGCATACACCGTAGCTCCTCTTCCGCTCCACAGATTATTCGGCGCGCCCCCTAGTGCTTCCAACATCCGCAGCAAAACATACAAAATATGAGACAGGGGAAACTCCTGAGACACTGAGCGCTCGATCCTGAATGGTTTCGCAAAGAAACCATTCACTTTGACGACAGACTCGATGTCGCTATACAAAGCAGCAATCCTACAGCGGAAGGTCGGGCCCAGGCCAGCCTTTTCGAGGACCGCCGCCAGGTACCGATGGTCGACCCTATCAAATGCTTTAGACTGGTCTAAATGTACCAGTGCCAACCCCCCCGGGGCCAGAAAGCTCCCCTACCTTCTCTAAGGAGTAGCGTATAAAGTGGAGATTGTCGTGGATCGACCTGCCCGGGTTGGCGCAAGCCCCCCCCCCCAAGTCTATCCACGACCCGCGCCAATTTTGGTAATTTTGTGGACTGAGGTCGGTAGAGTACATCAACCCCAGTGCTCAACTGCTACTTATTTTATCGAATTCGGAAGTCAATGTCGGCGGAATTTGAGCTCAGAACATAAAGAACCGGAAGATGTACCACAAAGCATTTTGTCCGGCGTGTTAACGATTTTTCTGGCTCACTGGTTTAATAATACTAATAATAATCCTTTCTACTAAAGGCAAAAGGCCTGAAATTTTTGAGAAGGGGGCTAGTAGATTATATCGATCCCAGTGTTTCATAGATACTTAATTTATCGACCCCGAAAAAATGAAAAGCAAAGTCGATCTCGGCGGAATTTGGACTCAGAACGTAGCGGCAGACGAAATACGGCTACGCATTTCGCCCGGCGTGCTAACGGTTCTGCCAGCTCGCCGCCTTAATAATAATAATAATAATAGTAATAATAATAATAATAATAATAATAATAATAATGATGATGATGATGATGATGATGATGATTCTTTCTACTACAGGTACAAAGCTTGGCTTTTTGGAGGAGGGGACTAGTCGATCACTTCGACCCCAGTGCAAAACTGATACTTATTTCATAGACCTCGAAAGGACGAAAAGTGAAATCCACCTGGCGGAATTTGAACTCAGAACGTAAAGACGAACGAAAGCAGCTAAGCATTATGCCCGTCGTGTTATCGATTCTGCCAGTTCATCGCCCTAACAACAACAACAAAAACAACAACAGTAATAATAATAACCCTTTCTACTATAAGCACAAGGCCTAACATTTTGAGGAAAAGGGCAAGTCTATTATATTAGCTCCAGTACTCAACAACAACAACAACAACAACAATAGTTCTTTCTAATTTTGGTGCAAATTCACAAAATTAGAGGACTGATGCTGGTACTTTATTTTATCGAACCCTAAAGAATGAAAGGCGAAGTTGATCTGGATGGAATTTGTATATAAAATCGCAAAGTTTGACTTTCTAACGATTCTGTCCATAAAAATAATGTTTATATTGCTGACGATTATAACTTGCCAATAATGTTAAAACTAAGGCAACGAGCTGGCAGAATCGTTATCATACCAGGCAAAATGCTTTGCGGCATTTCGTCCGTCTTTACGTTCTGGGTTCAAATTCCTCTGGGGTCAACTTTGCTTTTTCCTTCTTTCGTGTTCGATGAAATAAGTACCAGTTGAGCACTGGATGGAAGCATTCCGTCGGTTACGACGATGAGGGTTCCGGTTGATCCGAATCAACGGAACAGCCTGCTCGTGAAATTAACGTGTAAGTGGCTGGAGCACTACACAGACACGTGCACCCTTAACGTAGTTCTCGGGGATATTCAGCGTGACACAGAGAGTGACAAATCGGCCCCTTGAAATACAGGTACAACAGAAACAGGAAGTAAGAGTGAGAGAAAGTTGGGGTGAAAGAGTACAGCAGGGATCACCACCATCCCCTGCCGGAGCCTCGTGGAGCTTTAGGTGTTTTCGCTCAATAAACACTCACAACGCCCAGTCTGGGAATCGAAACCGCGATCCTATGACCGCGAGTCCGCTGCCCTAACCACTGGGCCATTGCGCCTCCACAGTTGAGCACTTGGATCGATGTGATCGACATACCCAAACCACGGAAATTGCTGGCGTTGTGGTGAAATTTGAAACCAGTAAAGTTGTGAACTAAACACGATATTTAAGTGACAACTAAAAGTGCTTTCTGTGATAAACCTGATGTCATAAAGTTTGTAACATGAGACGAACTCCTGATCATCCACCGTATTTTAACATGTTTGTAATACAGTACAAACATCTTGAATTTGTTAGCTCATAATACCAACAAGTATGTTTGTCTTAAGTTTACTGAACCCCTCCGAAAATATTTTCATATTATTGTTATGCCGATACCGACAAAGCTGAAGGTATTTATTTCTTTATATGTTTTGACAAACCCTTTCTAACTTTGCATTGCACATGTTCCTCCCCGTTAGGGTTTATTTCTACCTATCACATGATATCATTAACCTTTTAATATCAATTTCTCCCCAAGTACAAGACTAATTTCGTAAAGGAAGGATATAATTGATCAAAATTTTTTCCAGCATAATTTTGTTATATTATCGTCTCTGAAGGGATGAAATGCAAACTCAGACACGGCAGGATATTAACTCTCTGTGTGTAAAAGAAACAAACGAAGAAAAAAAAAACGCAACTAAATATTTTTTGAAGCATTTAGTCCAGAAAGCCACAGTTCTTCCATAACACCTTCCTTTAAATAACGATTTTTTTAATAGACACAAGGCCATAAATTTCTTGGAAAGATGGAAGTGAAAGGTAAACGCAACATGATTTGAAGTCAAAGCGGAAAGGCCTGTAACTAAATACTACAAGATATTTTTCGTTGATGATCTCAGGATTCACCACTATAATAATCATCTAATGAATCATATCAACAATAGTAATTACTGACGTAGGCAGAAATTTGGCCAACTAAATTTTAAGGAAATAGGGGAAGCTGTTAATTATACAAAAGCCAGTACTTAAGTGCTTAATTTACAGCAACACCCACGGGAATAGCAAAAGGCTAAGTGGACATCGGCGAGGTTTGAATTCATAACAACAACAATAATAATGATTTCAAATTTTGGCACAAGGCCAGCAATTTCATGGGAGTGCGTAAGTCGATTACAGCGATTAGCTCACTGTTTCTGCGGTGCAGAAACAAATCCCCCACCCCCAAATTTCAGGCCTCGTGCCTATAGTAGAAAGGATTATTACAATAAACAGAGGGTGGCGAACTGGTAGAATCGTTAGCATGCTGAACGAAATGCTAAGCAGCATTTCGCCCGTCGCTACGTTCTGAGTTCAAATTCCAACGAGGTCGACTTTGCTTTTTATCCTTTCGGGTCGATAAATTAAGTACCAGTGAAAAACACTAGGGTCGATGTAATCGACAAGTCTCCTTCCCCGAAATTTTTTGACCTTGAGCCTATGGTAGAAAGGATTGTTACCATACATACAAAAAGACATTGGGAAAGTCTTACAAAACTTTGGTACACTTGCAAATTTTATTTACACCTTACGCTACACTTATACGTACACTTCTGCATTTGGCATACACCAGACCTTTCTTTCTTCTTTTTTTTTTGTTTTTATTCAATTCTTTTATATTGCACACACAACAAACTTTCTTAAATCTCTATATCACATGTGTAATCGAAACCTTATTACCTCCACCTTCGCTAAGGCGGAGGTGTAGGAATGGCTGTGTGGTAAATAGCTTGCTTACCCTAAAGCTGAGGGAGGGGTGAAACTGTGGCCCCTCCCAGAGCGACGAGAGATGATTTTGTTGTCTTCTTCCAAAAGGGAGGGGCAATTCAGAGCTTCTTAAGGAAGATAGGGGGCCGGAGGAAGGATACCATGCCCTGGACTTAAGACTTGGATTGGCCTCCGCAGGTGACTACGGAGGTCATATCGGACGTCGACATATTCAGGGTGATGGACTCCTTTCCGAAGGACCAGTTTAGGTTCGTCTTCTGGGGCCCCGACATGGTGCTGGAGCATAGCCTGCAGGAGGCATACGGCCTGATCAGGGAGGAAGGATAAAGAGGCTTTAGTGCCTAAATGCTTATTGTTTATAAGAGGCTCAGTACCTCAATTTCTAATGGACTATTAAGTCCAGTAATTGTAGAACTGAGGTAAGAGGTTTCATACCTCGTTTTGTTTTTCGTTTTGAAAAAAAAAAAAGAATGATGTTTTAGAGCAGCAGAAGATCGACGG
This sequence comes from Octopus sinensis, assembly GCF_006345805.1. Classification (NCBI taxonomy): domain Eukaryota; kingdom Metazoa; phylum Mollusca; class Cephalopoda; order Octopoda; family Octopodidae; genus Octopus; species Octopus sinensis. The sequence goes on along the minus strand of NC_043002.1, from coordinate 113,348,684 downwards.
GCATCTTTTGCCTGCTCCCATTTATACCATCCTTTTCATCACTGATCTCATTAATGCTTTTTGTCCAGCCAGCAAGCTACTCCTTCTGTATACGGCCTTCATGGCCAATGAAACGAAATAAAGTAGCTTGCTAACCAATCACATGGTTCTGGGTTCAGTCCCACTGCATGGCACCTTGGGCAAGTGTCTTCTACTATAGCCTCGGGCCGACCAAAGCCTTGTGAGTGGATTTGGTAGACGGAAACTGTAAGAAGCCCGACGTATATATGTATATATATATATATGTGTGCATATATGTTTGTGTGTCTGTTTGTCCACCCAACATCGCTTGGCAACCGATAGTGGTGTGTTTACGTCCCCGTAACTTAGCGGTTCGGCAAAAGTAATCGATAGAATAAGTACTAGGCTTACAAAGAATAAGTCCTGGGGTCAATTTGCTCGACTAAAGGCGGTGTCCCAGCATGGCTGCAGTCAAATGACTGAAACAAGTAAAAGAGTAAAATAGTCGCGTTTGTTTGTTGGTCCGTGGACAAGATTTCTCAAGATATGGATTCGGATGACACTTTCAGGGATTTTGGGCCTTGTGACTGGCACGAACTGATTAGATTTTGGGATCGATCTGCTATGGGACAAGGATTCTGGTTTATTTTTCCGTTTTTTTTTTTACTTAATTTTTGAGAGCGGTCGGGTTCATTTTTAGTATTCTCGTTTGTGAGAGCAATCGAGTTTATTTCAGATATTCTCATTTTAAAAGTCATCTCCAGGTAATCGTTGAGAGGACGTTGATGTTGCCTTGGCGGATGTTTGCGCTCTCTGAGTGCTCTTGTTATTAACTTTTATTTCACCTGTATAAATTCTTTTTTAACGCAATTGAGAGTATTCAATCATTTACCTTACCCTTTCTACTATAGACACAAGGTCTAAAGTTTTAGTGGAAGTGGGCTAGTCGATTACATCGACCCCAGGGCTCAACTGGTACTTATTTCGTCGACCTAGAAAGGATAAAAGGCGAAGTTGACCGCGGCGAAATTTGAACCCAAATTGCCGTTAAGCGTTTTGTCCGACGCGCTAGCGATTCTGCCAGCTTAACAAAAAATTTTATTTTGTGAGGTCGTTGTGCGTGTATGTGTGCGTGTCTGTGCGTGTGCGTGTGCGCGCGTTTGTGTGTGCGTGTGTGTGTAGCTAGTCGATTACATCAATTTCAGCGCTCAACTGATACTTATTTTATCGACCCTGAAAAGTTTAGAGATAAATCTCTTATATAGACCCAAGGGGCTAGAAATTTAGAGAAGAAAAAAATCGATGAAATAGTTGTAACCTGTGTAGTAGATATATAAGCAGGTAAATTCAACTATTTGTATTTGACTAGTATTTTATTCCATCGATGGAAGCACTCCGTCGGTTACGACGATGAGGGTTCCGGCTGATCCGAATGAACGGAACAGCCTGCTCGTGAAATTAACGTGTAAGTGGCTGAGTACTCCACAGGCACGTGCACCCTTAACGTAGTTCTCGGGGATATTCAGCGTGACACAGAGAGTGACAAGGCCGGCCCCTTGAAATACAGGTACAACAGAAACAGGAAGTAAGAGTGAGAGAAAGTTGTGGTGAAAGAGTACAGCAGGGATCACCACCATTCCTTGCCGGAGCTTCGTGGAGCTTTTAGGTGTTTTCGCTCAATAAACACTCACAACGCCCGGTCTGGGAATCGAAACCGCGATCCTATGACCGCGAGTCCGCTGCCCTAACCACTGGGCCATTGCGCCTCCACATTCCATCGATACCCGAATGATAAAAGGGAAGCATGTACTCGATGAGAATTGAACACAGACTCCAACAGCACATGCCTAATAAAATAATACAATTCACACGACCCATCCTCTTCATAATATCCACTTAATGGCATAATGCAACCGGGACAGTGCAGAATCCACACAATTACTCCCAATAAAATAACACAGCAGATATTCTTATATAATACGTACCGAACACTATAATGCTTTCAACTCACACAGAACATACTAAAGATAAACGCCACCCTTCGAAATAACAACTCACATATCACATAGTTTACAAAATAAACAAACGAAACTCTAAAATAATATCAGTGAAATAAATAACAAAGCAACAACTCCCCACAACAAAGCAAACTCGATATGCCATACAAACATAATTCTACACCCCAAAGTCAATGGTGCACATACCCCACAAACACGGTGGTGTACCTGTTGTTGCAGTATAAACTTACATAAAACTGTTGAAAACCAACATAATTGATGATCATGATGATAATAACACTTCTTTCTAATTTTATCTCAATACCAGTAGTTTCTTTTAGGGAATGGGTAAGAAGTTGATTAAATCGATCCCAATGCTCAAGTGGTACTTATTTTACCGAGCTGGCAGAATCGTTAGGATGCCGGGCGAAATGCTTCGCGGTATTTCGTCTGCCGCTACGTTCTGAGTTCAAATTCCGCCGAGGTAGACTTTGCCTTTCATCTTTTCGGGGTCGATAAATTAAGCACCAGTTACGCACTGGGGTCGATATAATCGACTTAATCCGTTTGTCTGTCCTTGTTTGTCCTATCTGTGTTTAGCCCCTTGTGGTTAGTAAAGAAATAGGTATTCCGTCCGTCGTTATGGTCTGAGTCCAAATTCCGCCGAGATCGCCGGACATTGCAGAGTTTTCACACCATGTATGTAGTTAATCCAAACATGAACAAAGAGAAAACACGATAACGCGAGGACTTGGGAGAAGTATAGTGTTATTGGAAGCTCAGGAAAGAAAAGAAAGAGAGAGGATTTAACGTTTCGAACGAAACTCTTCGTCAGAAACATAGAAAAGGTCTAAGGAAGGAAAGACGGAGAAAGAAAATCACCAACGATAAACACGCGGTCACGTATGTATGTATGTATGTATGTATGTATGTATGTATGTATGTATGTATGTATGTATGTATGTATGTATGTATGTATGTATGATGTATGTATGTATGTATGTATGTATGTATGTATGTATACGAACACCCGCTTACACACACACACACACACACACACACACTCTCTCTCTCTCTCTCTCTCTCTCTCTCTCTTTCTCTCTCTCTCTCTCTCTCTCACGAACACACATATACTTTGGCTTTACTGATTTGGTGCTTAGCAGAGAGTGGCTTTGTGAGACGATGGGCTCATGAAAGGATATAAAATAAAATTGAACAAGCAGGAGTGGCTGTGTGGTAAGTAGCTTGTTTACCAACCACATGGTTCCGGGTTCAGTCCCACTGCGTGGCACCTTGGGCAAGTGTCTTCTACTATAGCCTCGGGCCGACCAAAGCCTTGTGAGTGGATTTGGTAGACGGAAACTGAAAGAAGCCCGTCGTATATATGTATATATATATATGCGTGTGTATGTTTGTGTGTCTGTGTTTGTCCTCCTAGCATTGCTTGACAACTGATGCTGGTGTGTTTATGTCCCCGTTACTTAGCGGTTCGGCAAAAGAGACCGATAGAATAAGTACTGGGCTTACAAAAGAATAAGTCCCGGGGTCGAGTTGCTCGATTAAAGGAAGTGCTCCAGCATGGCCACAGTCAAATGACTGAAACAAGTAAAAGAGTAAAAGAAATAAAAACTATCAGTTTATATGTTAGCAGAAGGAGAGACATTAAAAAAATAGTGAAGCAGTAAGGAAACACGACAGTGTTTCCATTACTTATCCTTTTTCTGTTGTTTATTTCTATTTCAGAAATAAAGGGAAAAGGCTTCGGTTTAGTGTCTGCAGAGAAGTGTGCAGACTTGGCGAATGAAGGTGGTTGTAAATCGAATGCAAGCATTTATGCTTCAGGAGGACGTACATGAACGAATATCAATATATATTCATTGAAAATAGATGCATTACAGAAAAAAGCATTTCTACATTAATGAAACAAACGTTGTTAATCAAAACACATATATACATGTACTCCACCCACATTTTTACAACTCTATATGTTTTTTGATGTAGCCTAAAGTCGCTAATGTGAGGGAGGAAGCACTCCGTCGGTTACGACGATGAGGGTTCCGGTTGATCCGAATCAACGGAACAGCCTGCTTGTGAAATTAACGTGTAAGTGGCTGAGCACTCCACAGACACGTGTACCCTTAACGTAGTTCTCGGGGATATTCAGCGTGACACAGAGAGTGACAAAGCCGGCCCTTTGAAATACAGGTACAACAGAAACAGGAAGTAAGAGTGAGAGAAAGTTGTGGGGAAAGAGTACAGCAGGGATCACCACCATCCCCTGCCGGAGACTCGTGGAGCTTTTAGGTGTTTTCGCTCAATAAACACTTACAACGCCCGGTCTGGGAATCGAAACCGCGATCCTATGACCGCGAGTCCGCTGCCCTAACCACTGGGCCATTGCGCCTCCATCGCTAACGTGAACATATCAGGATCACAGAGGGTGTGTACAAATAATCTCGTCATCAGTCGGCAGGAGTTCGGGATTGTAAAACTTCTTCATTGAATTGAATAAATTCTTTTCGCTTCATGCAATAACATCAGTGTGCTATTCGACATTCACGCATGCATGCATACATACAGACAAACAAACATACATGC
>NC_043002.1:113331589-113334089 GCF_006345805.1 Octopus sinensis | reverse complement strand
TGCTAGGGGGACACAAACATACACGCACATATATATATACGACGGGCTTCTTTTCAGTTTCCGTCTACCAAATCCACTCACAAGGCTTTGGTCTGCCCGGGGCTATAGCAGAAGACACTTGCCCAAGGTGCCACACAGTGGGACTGAACCCAGAACCATGTGGTTGGTAAACAAGCTACTTACCACGCAGCCACTCCTGCGCCTTTAGTTTTAATTCTCTCCTTTCGTTTTAATTTTTCTTATTTTGTTTCATCTTATCCTGATCAGATGTTAGTGTTGTGGAAGACATTCTAAGACAGTGGGCAATGGTCTGGCTAATGCCTTCAGTTTTGACTTTACATAGTCTGCAAAAACGTTCGATCTGTCTTTCGTGGAACTGTAATATTTATAATAGGTTTAATTTCTATGCTTTAATTATACTTTCTTCATTAGTGTCAATATGTATTTTATTCAATGTAAGGTTTTTTTCCTCGAATTTTATAATTTTTATAAGATTATATGTATATATATATATATACATATATTTTTGACCTTTTTGTTTATCGCTCGAAGATTGACCGTTTTTTCTAAAGGGCCAATCAAACAAGTCCATTTTTTTTAAAGGTGTAGCGTTTGTAAGAGTCTAGATTGAATTGATATATCGGTTCCATTCTAGCAAAAACTGTCTGATGAACAGCAACGAGAAACTCAGAGTAACAGATTGTGAAAATTTTGAGACCTTGAAGATGCATTCCTGCATGTATGTGCGTATGTTTGTCATTATTCAGCTTTATTTCAAGAATTCCTGCCGATAGAGAAAGAGCAGCATTCTGACCAAGATACTAGGTTTCTTCATGGAGATTTCAATAACATCAAGGTTTTTTCGCATGGACGCATGTCTACAGTATTTGTGACGCATGTGTAGATTTCTATGTTTTGTTTCATGTATGTATTCTTATGCATATAGTTGCATGTCTACACATGTTCATATATACTTACATGATGAACTTCTGGGAAGTTTTACAAATTTTTACAGTTCCAGTGGCAATACATGTACGTATGTATGTATGCATGTATGTATGTATGTATGTATGTATGTACGTATGTATGTACGTACGTATGTATGTATGTATGTATATATGTATGCATGTATGTATGTATGTATGCATGTATGTATGTATGTATGTACGTATGTATGTATGTATGTATGTATGTACGTATGTATGTATGTATGTATGAATGTATGTATGTATGTACGTACGTTGTATGTATGTATGTATGTATGTATGTATGTATGTATGTATGTATGTATGTATGTACGTAAGTATGTATGTATGTATGTATGTATGTATGTAGGTATGTATGTATGTATGTATGTACGTATGTATGTATGTATGTATGTATATATGTACGTATGTATGTATGTATGTATGTATGTAAGTATGTATGTATGTATGTATGTATGCATGTATGTATGTATGTATGCATGTATGTATGTATGTATGTACGTATGCATGTATGTACGTACGTATGTATGCATGTATGTACGTATGTATGTATGTATGTATGTATGTATGTATGTATGTATGTATGTATGTATGTATGTATGTATGTGTGTATGTATGCATGTAAGTATTCATGTATGTACGTATGTATGTATGTATGTATGTATGTATGTATGTATGTATGTATGTATGTATGTATGCATGCATGCATGTATGTATGTATGTATGTATGTATGTATGTATGTATTCATGTATGTACGTATGTATGTATGTATGTATGTATGTATGTATTCATGTATGTACGTATGTATATACGTCCGTATGTATGTATGTATGTATGTATGTATGTAAGTATGCATGTATGGATGTATGTATGTATGTATGCATGTATGTATGCATGTATGTACGTATGTATGCATGTAAGTATTCATGTATGTACGTATGTATGTATGTATGTATGTATGTACGTACGTACGTATGTATGTATGTATGTATGTTTGTATGTACGTATGTATGTATGTATGTATGTATGTACGTATGTATGTATGTATGTATGTATGTATGTATGTATGTATGTATGTATGTATGTACGTATGTATGTATGTATGTATGTACGTATGTATGTATGTATGTGTGTATGTATGTATGTATGTATGTAAGTATGTATGTATGTATGTATGTATGTATGTATGCATGTATGTATGGATGTATGCATGTATGTATGTATGTATGTATGTATGTATGTATGTATGTATGTATGTATGTATGTATGTATGTACGTATGTATGTATGCATGTATGTACGTATGTATGTATGTATGTATGTATGTATGTATGTATGTATGTACGTTTGTATGTATGTATCTATTCATGTATGTACGTATGTATGTACGTACGTACGTATGTATGTATGTATGTATGTATGTATGTATGCATGTATGTATGTATGTATGCATGTAGTATTCATGTATGTACGTATGTATGTATGTATGTATGTATATGTATGTATGTATGTAT
>NC_043002.1:113330319-113331489 GCF_006345805.1 Octopus sinensis | reverse complement strand
ACACACACACACACACACACCACACACGCCACACACACACACACATATACATATATAGGCGGCGAGCTGGCAGAAACGTTAGCGCGCCGAGCGAAATGCTTAGCGGTATTTCGTCTGTCGTTACGTTCTGAGTTCAAATTCCGCCGAGGTCGACTTTGCTTTTCATCCTTTCGAGGTCGCTAAATTAAGTACCAGTTACGCACTGGGGTCGATGTAATCGACTTAATCCGTTTGACTGTCGTTGTTTGTCCTCTCCGTGTTTAGCCCCTTGTGGGTAGTAAAGAAATATATATATATATATATACATATATACGAAGGGATTCTTTTCCGCCTCTCAAATCCACGTACAAGGATTTGGTCAGTTCGTGGTTATAATAGAAGACACTCGTTGAAGGTGCCATGCAGTGGTATTGAACCCGAAAGCATGTGATGGGGAAGCAAAGTTCTTACCACATAGGTATTCTTGCCACTATCCTAGCTAAATGATAAAATTGTTCTTTCTTCCTGTTAACTATCGATTTCCTCTTTTCCTTTTAAAGTAGTAAAAAAGACAAGCATCTCTTATTTCACAAGTGTCATACGAGATTTTAGCGATGTAAGAATGATCGATTAAAGCTATCTCTCTAATCGTCCAACAATTACCTCCATCAGGCAGCATTTATATAAGTTATGCTTTACTGTTCGCTCTGATGTTTTCATCAGAAGAACTCGGGGGTCATTAAGCACTACTACCAGAGGCCTTCCAGTTTCAAGGCCTACAATTTTCTATTAACGTATCAATCGTACTAAGGTGTAGAGAGAGGGCTACGACTAACAATTATTTGCATTGCAAAACTATAGGGATTCATCAAAATTCTAGCGATTTTTCATTTATTAGAATTACACACATACACACGCACACACAAGCACACACACATACACACATATATATGTATGTACGTATGTGTGTACGTATGTATGTACGTATGTATGTATGTATGTATGTATGTATGTATGTATGTATGTATGTATGTATGTATGTATGTATGTATGTATGTATGTGTGTGTGTATGTATGTATGTATGTATGTGTGTGTATGTATGTATGTATGCATGTATGTATGTATGTATGTATGTATGTAAAATTTCTGGAGGAGAGGATAAATCGATTACATAGACCCAAGAGTTTCAT
>NC_043002.1:113317819-113322819 GCF_006345805.1 Octopus sinensis | reverse complement strand
AAATGATTCTGTAAACTACGAAACAAATAGTAGTCTGAAGGAGCAAGGTCGAGAGAATAAGGTGGATGAGGAAATTTTTCCCACCCATTCTATTCGATCTCCTGTGATGTGATCTTTGGGGTCGTGCATTGTCCTGATGAAAAATCACTTCTTTTAGATTCACTAAAGCGGGTCTTTTTTTCTTCAAAGCTTGGTTCAAATGCTCTTTCATTCTTTTCCATAAACTGAGAAAGGGTTTTAATCAAAGAAATTTTAATTCTGTAAAATAATATTTAATTAGTTTAAATGTACACAAATGAATAAAAATAATTTTTAATTCCATTAGACATTCTAAAATACTATTTAAATTCATCCAATTTTAAAAAGGGTAAAATCGGACAGAACTTATGGGATGACCTGATATATATATATATATCAGGTCTCTGGATTTCGTCCCACAGGTGTTCAATTGGGTTCAAGTCCGAGCCGAGAGCCGGTCACGGCATGGTTCTGATGTTGTGCTGACGCAAGAAGTCCATGGTGATCCTGGCCGTGTGAGAGGAAGCATTGTCCTATGGAACACGTGGCTATGGTGACGCGCGAAGAAGGGCACGATGTGGGGTCTTATGGTCTGGTCAACGTAGCGTTGTGCTCTTATGGCATTCTCTCTGCCTGCACCAACATTTTGGAACACATAGCGCCTAATTCTCTGATTCAGGCCTATAGCACCCCAAGCAACGATGCTTTGACCACCCCTGTATCGTTTACCCCTCCTACGCTACACCTTCACTCTGCCATCCGAGGTCGAAACGCAGTACTAGCTCTCGTCAGAGATGACTATCGACCTTGATCGTTGATGCCACTAATGTCGATGCTGTGTAGCCCACTGTAGTCGTGATTGACGGTTGCGGACGGGGAGGACAGGCCCGAGAGCACGGCGAGTGACAAGTAGAAATGATTTAATGAGACAACATTAAAATCGAGAATCCGAGGAGTAAGTTGTGGATTGTAAACCTCATAAAGCAGTAATAAAGATATTTTTATGACTACTTCCTCTATATTACTGGTAATCAGGCAAAGAAACATACAACCAGACATCATAAAGTATCTAGTTCAGGTCAAAACAACCTGTACTAATGAGAGAAATCAATATCAAGTGAGAGATAAATCAATTCTACTTGTCACATTACATAAAACTATATACCATAAAGTCTAGCGGTAGTTATACGCTGAACCGCAAAAGAAACGCGATTTTTTCAAATCTCAGTTTTATATGGAAAATTCTGAAAATTTATTTCAGGGATGTAAGTGTAAATATTCCAAGACATGATGAGACCCAAATTACAGGTAACCTTTCAACTTTCCCTGAAACGAGACGCCAACGCGCAGCTGCATTGAATGTCGTGGGTGGTAGTCGCAAACAATTGTCATGAAAACCGAAATAATTATGAAAACAGGAGTGTGACGAAAGAACTCTGGCCGAAATAAGATTAAGATTAATGTAAAAAATAAATAACACTGAAACAAAGTAACACCAAATATATAGTGCGTGTGTTTTTATTGGCTAAACTGGCAAAATGACCATTCCGAAATATAATAATAATAATAATAATAATAATAATAATATTATTATTATTATTATTATTATTATTATTATTATTATATTATTATTATTATTATTACTATTACTATTATTATTATCATTATTATTATTATTATTATTATTATTATTATTATTATTATCATTATTATTATTATTTTATTATTATTATTATTTTTATTATTATTCAGGTCAGTGCTTGGAATCGAACTCGGAATCTTGGGGTTAGTAGCCCACGGACATATGGCGTAGTGGTTTAGAGCGCGGGCTACTAACGCCAAGATTCCGAGTTCGATTCCAAGCAGTGACCTGAATAATAATAATAATAATAATAATAATAATAATAATAATAATATAATAATAATAATAATAATAAATGCCCTGATGCAGTACCAGGCAGTGGCTCTCATGGCTTCTGATCTTAATTGATTGGAAGTGTTATCATGTACATTGTTTTGTCTTGGTAGAAAAGATGGGCTACAGCAAATATTCTGCTCAATACCACAGATTTGCTTGTCAGTTGTTTGACCTTAACCAGTTGAGCATGTCCCTTAGTGGCTGACGATATGTGCATCTCTGATCACGAGCAGAAGTAGTGGGGGAGCATCATAGCCATGTGTTGAGAGGGATTCTTTGGGGTTTGAATAATTCACCTCTGGAAACATGGGTGGTTCTTTCAACATCCTTAAACAATCCTTATTCAGAGACCTTTTGAGCGGGATGGGCTACTCAACCTGAAGATTCTAACTGGGCCCCACCTGCAAGGTCATGTGCTGTTTATCTTGATATGAGATCACCATGTCGCGCACATATGGTTGTGATGCATGTGCCTGGTGTACCTTTATCAGACGGGTAGTCATGATGGGTATATTGGGCTTCGTATATTTTACCCCAGTGTCACTTTGATGGCATGAACTGCTCTCTCACTCAATAATAATAATAATAATAATAATAATAATAATAATAATAATAATAATAATAATAATAATAAATGATAATAATAATAATATACGTCAAATGTAAATAATGTAAACAATGTACATAATTCCTCATCTCTTAAATATAGAACTGTAAAGAAAGCAACTCCGATTATTCTTAAAAAATTGAATGCTCCAGTTATGTGCAATGACACAATGCTGGTCGTCAAACAACTAATGCGTCTCATATGATTAAAGCAACAAAACTGACTGGGAGCTGATGATGAAAATGCGGAAAACCAATTTAACTGAAAGAATTTTGAAAGGGCTTTTATGTTTAGATTGAGGTCAAACGGTCAAATCCATCTGCCACAGACATACGCACACACATTCAAGCAAGCAATTAAGGAAAAGAGAAGGCTACAAAATATCTAATTGGATATCTAATAAGCAAACAGGACAATGAAGCCCTTAAACTCTCAAGATACAACTGAATACGTTGATTATGTAATCAACAGCTGCCCCCAAACATCATGCCATTGCGAAAACTATACGGGGTAGTCCACAGAAAAGTTTACATTTGGATAAATATAAACGACAAACTTACTATAGCCTCGGGCCAACCAAAGCCTTATGAGATAGAAACTGAAAGAAGCTTGTATATATATATATATATTTCAAAATGCAACCACATGTGAATCGTTGGCGATTTTCTTCCTCCGTCTATTGGACTTTTGGACTTTCCTGTTTCCGAAGAAGAGCGTCTGCTCGAAACGTTAAACCATCTTTCTTTCCTTCCCTGAGCGTCTCTTTTACTCTTTTACCTGTTTTAATCATTAGACTGTGGCCATGCTAGAGCACCGCCTTTAGTCTACCAAATCGACCTCAGGACTTATTCTTTGTAAGCCTAGTACTTATTCTATCGGTCTCTTTTGCCGAACCGCTAAGTTACGGGGACGTAAACACACCAGCATCGGTTGTCAAGCGATGTTGAGGGGACACACAAATACACATATATACATATATACATATATACGACATGCTTCTTTCAGTTTCCGTCTACTAAATCCACTCACAAGGCTTTGGTTGGCCCGAGGCTATAGTAGAAAACGCTTGCCCAAGATGCCACGCAGTGAGATTGAACCCGGAACCATGTGGTTGGTAAGCAAGCTACTTACCACACAGCCACCCCTACGCCTACGTCTGCTAATACTTTACATGTACCACATCCTCGCGTTGGTGTTTTTTGTGTTTGTTCTTCTTTTTTGGATTTACTATATGTGTGAGTGTGTGTGCGTGTGTGCGTGTGTGTGTGTGCGTGTGTGTGTGTGTGTGTGTGTGTGCGTGTGTGTGTCTCCCCACCATCACTTGGCAACCAGTGTGCTTATGTCCCCGCAATTTAGCGGTTCGATGGAATTAATACTGGATGGAAGCACTCCGTCGGTTACGACGATGAGGGTTCCGGTTGATCCGAATCAACGGAACAGCCTGCTCGTGAAATTAACGTGTAAGTGGCTGAGCACTCCACAGACACGTGCACCCTTAACGTAGTTCTCGGGGATATTCAGCGTGACACAGAGAGTGACAAGGCCGGCCCCTTGAAATACAGGTACAACAGAAACAGGAAGTAAGAGTGAGAGAAAGTTGTGGTGAAAGAGTACAGCAGGGATCACCACCATCCCCTGCCGGAGCCTCGTGGAGCTTTAGGTGTTTTCGCTCAATAAACACTCACAACGCCCGGTCTGGGAATCGAATACGCGATCCTATGACCGCGAGTCCACTGCCCTAACCACTGGGCCATTGCGCCTCCACTGGAATAAATACTACGCTTACAGAGAATAAATTCGGGGTCGATTTCCTCGACTAAACTCCTAAAGGCGGTGCTCCAGCATGGCCGCAGTCAAACGAGTGAAGTAAGTAAAAGAATAAAAGAATATCAACAAAATGAATGGAATATTCCTATCAAAACTTCTGTTAGATGCAGACAGAATAGGTCAGTGTTATTTGTGACAGAAAAGAAATCTGATACAGAGTCATAGAAGTTAGCTTTCCGGCAGATCTTGACATCTTTTACAATGTCAAAGAGAAAGGGAGTATTTATAGACGACTGTTTCAAAACCTGCTTTTCTTCTGTCCTGCTTTTAAACTCGCATTTTCCCCAACTAGCATTTCTGCTGTTGGTTATGTTACTAAATTTTTTAAGTGACAGTTTGGAGAAGATTGGTTTTTGGGGTAAGTAAAGAATCCGGCTGGCACACTTTGCAAAGTCGAAAATGAAAATCTTTATATATAAAAGTAAGGTTGTGTGTCTGTCTCCTACGATTTAGATTCCTAACTACTCCTACATTTTGCGGTGCAGTTTAACCAAAACCGGGTATCTTATAGTCGTCATTCATATCGAGCCCTTCTGGGTATTAGCGCGCGTCTACGATGAGTCAACGATTTAAAAAAAAATTTACCATCATTTTTTTCCCATTTTAATGCATTTTTTTCGCTATCAAATT
>NC_043002.1:113305319-113310319 GCF_006345805.1 Octopus sinensis | reverse complement strand
GCCAAAAAACAACAACAAAAACGAGAACAAGAACAACAACCACAACAAGGAAAAAGTCAAAAGAAAAAAGAACCACTACTACCCACACCACCATCAGCACAAAGGACAAGCAAAGGGAATACGGAACCAAACTCGCCAACACCAACAAATGAACACACAACAACATCTGAATACGTATGTAATATATGTACACATACAGATAACACGCATACAGACTTACACACACACATTTTATATATAACTAATAAAAGTTATTCCTTTGGGGAGTAACTTATGATAATACTGACATGATAAATTTGGTAAAGGCAGCACAGTGTACACATTGAAGCATTCTTAGATCTGTTCAAACATGAGCCGAGTGTTTCTGCGTAGTCTAACTCCGAGTCAGTCTACTAGTAAATGGTGTCTCGCCAACAGCTGATGGGTGTTACTTCTTGTTGACTTTACATCAGTGCTTATCTACATGAATTATTATAATAAAAGATTATCTAGATCACCCGAATTCTTTCTGCTATCTTATATTGGGTTGTCCGGAAAGTTCGTGCCGATTTTTAAAGGAAATAAAAAGGTCAATAAATACTTGCCATTATATTTTTAATCAACCAAATATGAACCAGTTTGTTGCACAATGCATCTCCATCTTTCCTTTAACTTGAAAATACCCTCTTCCCAGAATTGAGGTGGTTTCATGGCAAAGCATTCATCAAGGTATCTTTTTACGTCATCCAAGGAATTGAAATTTTTACCATTAAGACTATTCTGCAGTGACCTGAATAAGTGGAAATCCGAAGGACCAATAGCTGGTGAATATGGAGGGTGGGTAACACATCCCAGCCGAGCTGCAGCAATTTTTGTCTGGTTCCCAAAGCATCAAGTGCCGAAAATGACGTTTTTATCTTCCATTTTAAAGGGTTACAAAATTAACACAGGTTATAGGAACATAAACCTTCTTCCTCGAAAAGATAGCTTAAACTGTGCTCTAAATAGAGGTGTAGTCAAATCCTGTTTTATAGACTTAACCGTGTTCTAAAATAAGTCGAAAGGTGAGCTACTATAAATAGGCACGACCATAACACTCCTAACGTCTGGTCTTCTAACTCCTTATACTGCTACCCTCTTGATTATTATGTTAGGGGCGCAGTTGAGCGAGAGACCAACATAACTCCGTTTAACACCAAAGATGAACTGAAGGCAAGGATTATGGCAGCATTCCCCAACTTAAACAAGGAGACGGTCCAGAAGAGTTGCAGGAGATTCCGAAGTCGTCTGGAGGCTGTAATTGAAGCCAATGGCGATTTTATTGAATAAATTTACTCTTTAGTATTTCAAGATATTTTTTTGTAATTTTGGTATATATATATATGTGTTAATATGAAATGTCAGTGTTATTTTCATGTTCGTGTAATTTAGACGACAGATTATTCACTGCACCCTGGAGGAGGGGGCCAGTCGATTTCATCGACCTCAGACCGCAACTGGTACTTAATTTATTAACCCCGAAAGGATGAAAGGCAAAATCGACCTTGGCGGAAAATATGTATATATATATATATATATATATATATGTAAAAGTAAAAAAATACAAACTGGGACAAGAACGTGAAACGTTTAGAAGACGACACAAAAAAACACGGACGGGACATTCGAAGCCTTCAATCTTCAGTCAAGAACCGGATCATCTTCCCAATTTCGGCTGATTAATCTTGAGATTGCTCCGATCTGGCCAGTCCCAAAGGAAAATCTAAGCCAAGCGCATTAGATTCCTTGAAAGAAAGCCTCGAATGTATACAAAACAAGGACGGAAAACCGGACGATGTTACACGAATAAAAATACAAAAATACGTAAAAACGATAATGATAATAATAATAACAACAAAAACAGGACGTCACAGACAAGCGTCTTTTCGACAGGACGAGTAAATTTTTGAGCTGGCGTTAGAAGAGAGCCTTAAGGCTACAGAGAGACAAACAAGTGTGTCTTGCCACAACGGCTGCTGGACGCGAAAGGCTAGCAATCGGGGGCTAGTCACGTGAGGGAAAGAGAGAGGAAAAAGAGGGTCAGATGAAAAGAGAAAGAAGGGGAACAAGGAACAAAGGAGGAGGAGAAGAAAGAGAGAGAAAGAGACAGATCAAGTGGAGTGCAAAGTGTGAAAGGCAGAGAAATGTAGGAGAGGGGGGAGAGAGACAGTGTTGTATAGTCCTACCATGTGTTAAAGAATATATACTTACGTATAGGATCAAAAAGGGGGTACGTCGTCGCTTATGTACATATGTAAAAGTAAAAAAATACAAACTGGGACAAGAACGTGAAACATTTAGAAGACGACACAAAAATATATATATACACGACCGGCTTCTACACAACTTCTGTTTAACAAATTCCACCAGAAGTCTTGATCTATTAGTGCTATAGTAGAAGCCACTAGAACAAGGTGCCGCGCATGCAGTGGGACTAAACTCGATACCACGTGGCTGCAAAATAAGCTTCTTAATCACTCAGTCATGTCTGCGCCTATGTAAATAAAAAAAGTGTCATGAAGTCTCTTCCTTCATCAACAGTATATTTTACTGGAAAAATTTTCTCTAACAATTAACTTGTAGTATTCATCAAATAAACTGATAGGCGTGTCTCTTGTGAATACTATTGATTGACAACAATGGCTGCCGCAAAAATGTTTTGCCCGAATCTGTATAAAAAAAGTAGCTTCTAAGTTTCAGAAGAGGGAAGAAAGAAAAAAGCTATCTCTCAAGGTTCATTAATTACAGTCTATACAAAGGTATAAATATTTCCTTTTACCCTATCCTTTTCCCGAATTGCTTAATTTAGAGTCGGTTATTTGTCAACAGTTGGGAGCTAAACCGAAACATGAAAGGCTACTAATTAGTGGTTTAAGTATCGGTTTACGTCCATAAATATTACATACGCGGCAGATTTTGATTGCTGTCAAATCAGTCATTGTAGATTTTCTTACTCTTACATCTGATGCTGATTAAATAAGAACCAGCTGAATTCTTTACGAATTGGCGAAAGTATATCAAATGTCCAAATGCCTATTTTTACTTTAGATTTTCTATGCATAAGAATTTTTATATTCATTTTTCGAAACTTTCCACAGACTACACGTAATGTCACAACGTAGTATGTCCTGCAAATTTTAAACTCAGTGATGAAAGCTATCAAAATTTTAGTCCCATTTTACAAATGTTCTATTCCTTATAAGAAGTATTTGACCGACCTCATATAATTTGAAAGAATAAGAATCTTCAGCTGCTTTTTCACGTGACAAAATACAACGAAGACATTAGCAAGGAGACCACAATGCATTTAGTTTATCACTTTATCACTGATACTAGACCTACCCCAAAATATTAATTGTTGAATCACTTGTTAACTATAAGAACTATGAGTCGTGGGAACACTAACTGTACGTTTCCATTTTTGAAAGCTTATAAACTGTATTTTATTGTATCTTGGGAAGGTCATTATGTCAATAATAATCACAGTAGTGGGACGCTAGACGGACGGACCGGTTAAATTGCTCGGGGTCTGGTTCAGTCCGGACCTCCAAATGGATAAGAACTGGGACGAGATCACGAGTAGAGTGATCGCTCTCAGCCAAACATGGGCCGAGAGAAAGCTTTCTCCAAAAGGTCGGGCGGAGGTGGCGAACGCGTACATCGCATCCGTCATCGATTATCGCCTGACCGTCGTGCCTTGTCCCGACACCACCATCACCAAACTGGAACGCATACTCTTCCGCTTCCTGTGGAAGGGTGGCGTTCCGATGGTGAGGAAGTCCATTTGCTGGTCAGCATCCGTTGAATGGAGGACTGGGCATGCCGTGGTTGATGATGCGCAGGTATGCGCTGAGACTGCGACATCTCTGGAACTACATCGATGACGGTGAACAGGTGTGGGCGCCGTTTGTGAGGCGCGTCTTCTTGCAGCTCGTCTTACTGACCGAACTGCAAACGTGGATCAAGAAGAGACCGAAACTGGGCGATTGGCACCGAGAGTGTCGCCAAGCTCTACAGCAGCTCTGCCGACCGGGGTCAAACTTGTGCAACTTACAAACGACTAAAGCGTTCTATAGAGGACTAGTGGAGGGGAGGTCCGACAACACACTCGGGGCAAACCTGGGCGTCGACGAGAAATTCCTAACCCGCCCGTTCAGGACGACGTTAGGGCCGGGGTCTATGGATAACTTCCAGAAATCCCTGGCTTGGCAATGCTATCGAGACGCACTACCTGTTCGAGAGAAGAGCTACAGGCACGGTTCGAAAACCATCACCGGACCGACCTGCCCGAGATGCGGTCAGAGCGACGAAACCGTTCTGCACGCACTCGTGCAGTGTCCAGATATTTCAGAGCTGTGGACCTTCGTCGAACAGCTGTTGTCGCGTGTAGGACGGGCCCGCTTATCGGCCGAGGCTATCGTGGATATTGTTCCACCACCTTCCTTTAAACGGGAAGGGAAAACGGTTTTCGTTACGCTGAGGGCTATGGCGAAAGAATGTATGTGGTGGACGCATTTGAAAGGACTGCAAACAAACACCTTCCTCTCTGGTCAGTCTCTCGTCAACTTTTCAAGTACCACTTGAAAAGGAGGATGAGAATAGAGAGGAAGGCTTTGTCGAACGAATGTTTTAATAAAAAGTGGGTAAAAGTGGCAAAAATGGTCAGTATGAAAGACGACACTATTTTAAGCATAAATCTGTAACCAAAAGAGACAACGAAAAGTAAGGCGACTTACTCATGTGTTCATTTTCGAACTGTCTGAGGTGACCTTGGTCTTTTTTGTAGGTTTTTCTTTCCAAGGCTACACCTAAACTATGAACTTTATATATATATATATATATTGTTTTTTATACACCACAACTCACAGATCCTTATTGATCGAACGTTTTTTTTTTTGTGTCCCACCCATCCCACCTCGAAAAGAAAAAAACTCTACATTGTATTTCGTCCATTTTTATTCTGTGTTTAGCCCTGTATGGCC